>NC_051443.1:21567845-21588999 GCF_001649575.2 Kryptolebias marmoratus
ATTAAGTTTCATTTTTCTGGTGTATCAAATACTTATTTCACACAATAAAATGGAAATTAATTATTTAAAAATCATACATTGTATTTTTCTGGATTTTTGTTTTAGATTCCATCACTCACAGTTGAAGAGTACCTATGATAAAAATTACAGTCATTTACAAGCTTTGCAAGTGGGAAAACCTGAAAAATCAACAGTGTATCAAATACTTGTTCTCCCCACTGTATCTGTTCATAGTGGCAGATGAAAAGAATAGTGATTCATGCCGATCAAATCTAACAAAAATATTACTAAGAATGGAAAACCTGGGGATGGGAATTTGAAAAAGGAGCATATTACAAACCAAGTTCAATAATCTTACAATTTAGAAAATGTGAAAATGAAGATCAATTATTACTATACTGATCTCTGTCGGTTGCATCTGATCATCAGATGGGGTGGTTATATTTATGTGGACAAAAACAGAACGTGGTCTTTAGACTTAGCTCAAAAATTTGCCCATAGTTTATTTTCTGGAAATGGAGGGTTAGGTTTTTTTGTAAAACTGAAAAAAAAAATAAATACAAGTACTATGGCCAATGAGACGATTTTTGCTAGTAACATGAATGCATTTATTTGAATAATTACTTTAAATTCTCTCTCTCTCTCTCTCTCTCTAATATATATATATATATATATATATATATATATATATATATATATATAAAATAACCAGCTCAGCATTACATCATTTACTGTAAACCACAAGGAAATTAATGAAATATGTACTGCATCTTCAAGTCAACCTTTAATTTTTAAGGATGTTCCAATTACTACTTATACTGCATCTTTACACACCTAAACACAATTCAAATTCCAGCAGACAAGACAAAAAAGAAAAAAAAAGACAAACCTACATAATGAAAGGCGTGCACACACACACACACACACAGCAAAATATATCAGCATTATTATTCAAAGTATTGCCCACTTGTTTATTTATTGTCTTACTGCCTGTTTATTAGGAAATGCTTAGTTGATAGAACAACAGCTATGTAATTAGGTTATTGTCGTCAAGACTCCGGTATTGCAGCCCCCCCGGCTCTCTTATTACCATGACAATTTGCATAATCTTTTTGTTGATTACATAACATGGAGATGAAGCTGATGTCAACGGCATGCTGTAATTGCCAAGAAGTGATTAGTTGAATTGATTACAAAATCAACCAATGCCATCCATTAAGCATCACAGGCTTAAAATGATTTCTTAATAAAACTTGATTATAATGCAGATGTAATAAACAATCGCATCTGTGTGAAGCGTGTGACTGAAAAGGCTCTGTAGTGGTTTAGGACTAATATTGTAGAATATACTTTATGATCAGCAAAATATTATTTATAAAATAGTGTAGTCAACTAATAATCCAAATGTTATTACAAAAAACAATCCCTATTGTGACTTGACCTTTAAATGCTCTTTTTTTTCTTTCAGTCAGTACGATTTTTGTTTGTTTTATCCATGATGAAATAAATCAGAACAGAGTTAATGTTTCTGAACATTATTCTTGTAATTCCATTAAAATACGAAATTACTATAATAAACCAGCTTTTATGAGAAAAAACAAAGCTGAAAATAGTCAAAGTGTCAAACTGATGTATTACTTGCATTTTCTTGTCAACATTCAGTAAGTAATGAGACACTGTGTGTAAAATAAATAATCACTCAGGAATGTAAATTACTGAGTAGCAAATTACTGAAGTGGTAAGGGATGTTGTAGTGATCAGTCTAATTCAGTGACTTAGTAATCTAAATTATTAATACAATATTGTATAAAAAAGTACATTTTGTTCTTACATTTTTGATTTACATAAATTTTAAGTAATCCCTTGTGTAAAACTCACAAATCATTTTAGAATCATATACAACATCATGGTTTGCCTTTTGTGTTCTATTAATTACTCAGTAATAAGGTAATTATTTTTGTAATGTGTTGTGACAAATTCCATTAACTGACTGGACCAGAGGCCACTGATCTATCCTGCAAGCACATAATTTATTTATTTAGTTCCTACAATAACAGATGACAAAATGCAGTTTGAAAATTTAGATACATATTTTAGACAAATATGTTTTAGAAAAAGTGTATTTACTGTATCATTAGGCACATCTTCTCAAAATCTGATTTTAAAGTAAAGTTTTATTTTGTTGTGTCTGTTGTTTAAGTGGAAGGTTTTGACATCATTAAAATTTCCCAAAACTTTCCTCACTTTAAGGTGGCAATAAATGACACTGTTCAGGATTTTATACCATCAGTTGTCGTTTCACATTGATAATCATTAGTGCTTTCTTTATAAGCTTTCTTTCTTTATTTTTAAATTACCGGCAGCCTTAATTCAGTTTCAGTAGGACACAGTGAAACTTCATCCTTATTGCCTATCACTAAATGACAATGATGCTGCTTCTTATTTCTTTCTAATTATAAGAAAAATTAATGATATTTAAAGCCTTTTTAAAGTAAGTTTAGAAAAAAATTATCTTAGTATCGTCCTACTTCTGTGCTGTCCTGTAACACCTCGTCAGTCACCATTGAGTATACAATTTGTTTGTGAAACACTTTACACAACAAATTCCATCTACAAGCACCAGCAACAAACTGCATATACTCAATCTTGTACAACTGGAGCACATTGGCTAGGCTAGTTATTAATTTTTAGACTAGAAGATTAGGCAATTTTAGACAAAAACACTTTTTAAAAAAATTCTGAAAACGTTCTCTTAATGAGTACTAATCTTAGCTGCTGCTTTATGATTAAGGATTGTTGCCTGTTTAACATTTTTTGTTGAAAATACCAAGTTAACATAGTAGAATTAAAGTTTACTTGCCCCAAGTCTTGCAGCTAAAAATGACATATTCTACGATATGGATGCTTCGATTTGTTTCACCTACTACTTATCCCTACTGGAGGGGCATCAGTAGCAGGTGTTCTGTTGGGGGGGCAACTGAAAAAACACCATCATGAAACAACTTGTTGTGTCACTACCAGGTGCTAGTAGAAAAAAAAAGACAGTTGCATTAGTTCTTTGAATTTAAAATAAGATTCTATAGAGACTTATGACTGTTTGTAGACTATCAAACTTTACTTGAAAATGCTAATTTATAAATCAGTTCTGACAAGCGTGTAGTATCCATCAGCAAGAGCCTTGTTCTGGAACATTGCTCCCTACTGGTGTATTCCTGTTCATCTCCTAACTCTTGCAGGCATCATTAGCAGCTCTCAGTATCTGCAAGTGTTGGGGATCTAAACCATAAATGTGATCTGTTACTCTTCGGTCCTGATGGTAATTCAGCAGCATATCCGATCTTCAAATGTCAGCTGGTTCATTATTAAACCAAAGGGCTATGCACCTACCTGTCATTTAGCTGCTTTTGAAGGTCAGCAGCTTAAAGAGTATTCCACTCAATAGCTGACACAAATACAGTCACACACACAGGAATACACTCTTTCACATAAACACCCGTTTAAACATGAGTACACTTTTCTTCAGGATTGCCAAGACACATGCACACTTCAATAACTCAAAATGTCTTCTGTCAGTCACCTTCCTGCTTACTTAGCTTTCTTTCTTTAGCCCTTAATATGATTCTAATATCTGCAGACCTAAATGTGATAAAGGCCTTTCTAACCCATCACTCAATCATCCATGGGGTTGAAACTTGACATGTGACTTTTTAAAAAGTTCCAAAAACAGACAAGAAGTATTCAAGGACACAAACCTATACTTTTTTTTTTGCTGCATGACCCCAAAGATCCAGTTTGAAGCACTAAATGTATGTTTTTAATCTCTTTTTCTATTCGTCTTATTCTCCCTCTCTTAGATCTTGATAATGAGAGTCAGTTGCCTTTCACCCCTCCACAATAAACTGCTCTCCCTACTCCCTTTTTCTTCAATCATACAAAATTCAACAGTTAGGAAGAACACTGAAGGGAAGGGTCAAGGACTTTAACTGTCATTAGCATTTAGATTTGAACTGGTATGAGGATTTGGATATGAAGCGGAAAGATTTTTCAAGTGGTGATGAGATGGGAGTCGGCTGCTAGGTGCAGAGACATAAACTGCACTATGAGAAGAGAAAGAACTGAGGCTGTGGCAAAAATAAATAAATAAATAAAATATTTTGAGCAACAGCCAGTGTGAGAGGAATAAAGACACAATCTGAAAAAGTGAAAACGACTGAGTGAGGAAGTGGGATTTAATAAAATCCTGAGTTGTGTGGATGAGTGAAAATTGTGAAATGCCTCAGAAGCAGAGGGAAAGAAGAGACAGAGTTCTTCATCATTCTCATCCTCATCTTCTTCTAAACTGCTCTTAAACTTACTCATTATGGCTGGAAACTGCTGTGAGCTTTAGAGAAATATCCTGTCCCTGAAGTTGCCTTTAACACTGAGCCAGACAAAACAAACATGAAGTAAACACTTTGTAAAGTATACAATTATTATTGCAGTTTTTTTTAGTTAATTAATGTATGAATTTTTAAATCTCCCAGTCTATACATGGACTTTTTCTTGGTACTCTGATTTCCTCCCACCATCCAAAAATATGCATGTTAGGCTAATTTGATATTCTTACTTCTTTTTAGTTGTGAGGGTGTGCATGCATGGTTGTGTGTTGGCTCTGTGATGGAGTGCTTACCTGTCAAAGGTTTATGACTGCTGGGGTTAGGCACCAGCTCCAAATGACTCTGAACAGAATCATATGGGCATAGAAAATGAATGGATTAATGAATTACAAGGCGATTACAAGGAGGCATGAGGTAATTAAACAATCACGCTCACACTCAACAGATAGCTTTAACTTATTAGCACTTGAGAAATTAACACGCAAACAAATCACAATCAAAAACAGATCTTGTATACAGAAAGTTTCTGTGAAACAAGACACTATTTTGCATACATTTTTTATCACTGTTAGTTTTACTTTGCATGGTTATTCTGGCAGAAATGTTATGACAGTTCCCCAGGCAACACTGGAAGTGTTACAGCTAACCGCTACTGCAGCTACTATTTGTGTTTGCAAGTATCCAAAAAGTCTGTGTAAATACATGTGTACTGCAAATCAAATTATTATGTAAAGGTTTATAAAAAAAAGTGTTCACATAAACAACTATAAATTTTTCGAGACCAGAGTTTTACAATAACAGCACATTGGTTATGGCTTCACTTGGACTAGATGTTAGCACATAAATCATAATAGAATTAAACTCTATTTCTCCAGACTGAGGTTGTTCAGAGATCTATTTGCAACATTTAAAAAATTAATTGCTCATAGCATTTCCACAGAACACTGCTTCAAAAGATCAGAACTATTGCAGTAATGTATTTTATAGAGAAAATACATAGTTGTTGCTGCAGACAAAATGAGTCATTTTTCACATACCCTTAATCCACCAGTGTATAATTAAAGGGATATAAACTAAAAAGTAGTTTGAACCTAAAGTGCTATTTTGATAAATTTGGAAAAGAAGAGGTGGGAAAAAGGCCGAAGAGTAATGGAAAATAAGGCTATAATTATTTTCTTCCAGCCAGCTTCATGGCTCTCTCAGGTCCTCGATTATGTTTGTTTCAGATGTGAACATATTCCTCTGGGACGACCCCTCACAGTAACTCATCCCATGCCCCTGTCTGCTCATGGTTAAGGCCTCAACCTGACTTCATGACCAGGCACTTCCCATAACGTACGCAGTCATTTTTTTCTGTCTTCTTTCTATCGGTCTTTTCTTGTTTTTTTTTTTTTTTTTTTTCTGGTCTTCCTCTACAGCTGGAATGTTTTGCATAAAGCATACAATCAGTCAACTGTTTAGATGTGTCCAGTTAGGAGTGTTCCAAGATATTCTGTGACATTCTGAGCTGAACTTCTAGTGAGGCAAAAAAAAAAGAAAAGAAAAGGAAAAAAAAAAGAAGTGGGACTAATTCAAAACACTGCACCTCACTTAGCCTTGGTTTGAGTTGAAAACCATGTAATGATTATAGTATGATTTCCTGTCTGGAAAACAAGCAAACTTACATTAGGGTCAGGGTTCAGAGATAATCTAATTTTCTTTAAATACCCTTAACAGATTTTCTAGATAGAGTCACACTAAAAAATTAACATGCAGAAGTGCTCGAGTGTGTGTGTGTACGCATGTGTTTCTTTGAGGAATAAAGCAAAAAAAGACAGCACGCCTGCACCTGTTTCTGATTAAAATGCCCCGATACAGATCTCAGACTTGTTTTCCCAGCTCTTAGGTGCACGAGAGGAATGAGTTGTCTATTTGGCATGAATACCTGCAGTGGAAATAGTGTGTTTGCATGAGTGTTAAACCAAATGAATGTGTCTTGGAACATCCAGATTTTATGTTTGAACATGCACCTGTTTACATTTGTACACTCACATGGGTGCAATTTTGGTGACATGCTGCTATAAAACTCACGCATCTTTGCATATCTGTGAGGCAAAGGTAGTGTTCTGCAAATGACCAGTACATATCAGTATCTGCATTATGTCTAGGGATGGGCAGTGATTTTTCAAATATTTGAAGTCTAAATAAAATAAGTGAATTCAACAAATTATTGTGACCATTACTTTTTTGTGACACCTCTTCTGCTTTTATAATGAGCTCTACATAGGTAAGGAAAAAATATGCATGTGTACTGGGAAGCATGAATTGTTGCAAGTTATTTTTATGTGTGGAGCAGCTGTGGCTAATAAGAGAAGACAGAAGGATAAACAAACTTTTCAAATAAAAAAATAATAATTACTGACAAGTCTGAAGTGTTATTCCTTAAAATGCACATTCCTAATTCAGTGATCATCTGCTGATTTGCTTTTCACAATTTAAACATTATATAACATAGATAAACTGAATCAATACTTTTATTCTTTCTTGCACATAGCTTCAACAAACCCTGATCAAACTACATTAACACCACCGCAGAGAAACATGCCATAGCCTATTTAACCTTTCTTGAAAATGCTTGAATTGTTTAGATTTAGAACTTTTTTCAAGTTGAGATAAAAGTTAAATTGTGTGGATATACCACACTTTGTTCCGCGCTGTCGAATCATATCAAAAGAAGCCATTTGGCATGCCGCACTGCAGATCCATCCACCTGGAAGCTTGAGTGAGCGGTTTTCTCTTCAGTCTGTTTTGGCTGCATTTGTTTGTGTGCTCTCCTGTGTAAATGAACAGAGGACTGCAGCTCCTTATGGGTTTCCATTCATGGGTGTACTCTGTGTTTTTTGCATGTTATTTTCACTTTTTTAACATCCAACACACTTTTTATGTATTCATCTGAGCTGTAGGTTTTAAATCAGGTACATTATAATCCATTTATCAGTGAAAATGTGTGTGATTATGTTTTGTGCTATCAAAATCAAGTCTGCTGGACCTCACAATGCATGACCCGTATCTGCAAAGTGGTACATATGCAGAATGAGAGGCTAGATTTACGTCCTGTCTGTACAAAGTGTAGGGGCCACTTTGAATTTTGGAATTGTACAAGCCAATACACTTTGTGAAAATGACTGTTGTGTTTAATACGAATCAATTAAATTGTGACCCCTTTTTTATCTCTTCATTTAATTGGGAGAAGAACTTAAATTAAATGTGGAGGGTTTTTTTTTTCCAACTTTGAGTGAATAAGCCAAATGTTTGGCTAAACACAGACTAACTCAAATTTTGGAGCATTTTGTGGGGAATGTATATCTGCAGTACATTCAGAATGTTTTAATAACTACTACTTTTAGCTTTAAATTGGAAGCACATGCTTGAAGTTGGGCCTGTAATAGACTGACAATCTGGGTTCCATGATCGGCAGGTCCATCTGGACCCAGTCTATATTACATTAGCAATCCTTTGACACAATGTATTACCACAAAATGCTCTCTCCTATGTAAAGTTTGTTTGTGTAAGCTTATATTTTGAGCAAATATATAAAAAATAAAAAAATAAAGCTTTGATTTCTGTTGTGTCCGTGTGAATGGGGAGCAAGTGGGGCCTTATGCCGTCTATCATTTATCTTAATTCAATATCAGGTACTGTTCTTTGACAAAACAACAACAAAATAAACATCCATTGGATCAAGTTTAAGTTGTGTTTCCTGAAGAGAAATGATAGTTCATCTAAATGGAAGCAACCCAAACCTTCATTATAGCTCCAGATACACAGGTGGCTGAACCTATAATCTAGTGCTGAGTTACAGTGTGAGGGATGGTGGCTGCAAGAACATTGTAAATAGCCTAGTAAATCACTAATATGTACTGCAGACTTCCCACACAGTCTGCCACAGCAGATAGCAGTATATTAGCAAAGTCAATTCAGCCTTAGGCCAGATATACATCCATTATCAATGCCACTGCTACAGTAGAGCTTAATGGACTTAGAGGTTGCAGACTTTCACAGAGTAAGTTGTAAAGTAAATGTAGTCTTTGAATTAAATGTAGTCTATAAAGTGAAAAGAGGAAAGCAAATTTAGGTGTTTATCGCACTGAAAGCTGTTATCTGCTCAAACCTCAATCATTCCTTTTTAAAAAAAGTTGCAAAAATGCGAGCAGAAGCTGCAAAGAATGTAGATAAAGGACAGAGACAATTTATATAATGTCTTTAAAAGATAGTGAGAGATTTAAATAAAAAACGGTTTTTCAGCTAATGTGGAATCTGATAGCTTCTTTCTAATCTTGTTCAGTTCCTACTGTGTGTTTAAAGGTAGTTAATAACAATGGTTTTGATGGTCATTGGAGGCTTGGAGCAGTCAGCCACCTGATTTCCTGTCTCAGGAGGAAGAGGGCTGTCAGCTCTGATCATCTTCACAATGTGCATTCTTTCTCAGGTCTCTGATGGCCTGGCTGTGACCCCAACCAAGGGGTTAAAAGCCACATGTTTCCCAACATTTCTCTGCTCTGCAAGTGTGCACTCTTCAGGTTTTACAGTGAGAGTGTGCCAGTGGAATAAAGAGAGAAGCAATTTCCCAGTAGAAGTTAGGGATATGGCAGGGGCTCTAAGGCCAAGGTGAAAACAAGATTTTATGGAAAATCTGTTTCTGGTTAAGGCCTTTTCTACTCTCCAGCAGTTATTTTTTTACCTCTTCCTTTTTTTCTGACAGGCTATAAAGTCATAATGTATGGGCTGCTTAAATCTGCGAACTTCTACAGGAAGCACTGCTGGTAACAAATATACATGTCATGTCATAGTAAGGTTTGTATTCTTGATAGTTTAATGAGTCTCTCTAGTTGTTGAGAACTGATCTTTGAAGCTGATTTTCACTCAACAATGTTCTTTGGCAATTTGGTTCTCTTTTGTTGATTTATGTTTATTTCTAACCTTAGATAATGCAACCTGTAATGATGTATCAGCCTTTTTAATTTACTTTCAATGCATTTCTTTTTTATCTTTATCAAATTTTAATTCTTTTATATGCTGTAAATATTTTTTCAAAAGTAATGAGGCTATAATTTAGGTGTAATTAGGCTTAGGTAAAAAATCAATTGAAGTGGATTTTGACAAAAACAAAATCTTTTGGATTAAAAACAAAGTAGATTAGGATTAGAAAGTAACTGGTAAAAACTAAATGAGATGCACTTAAACCCTAGAAAATATTGCAGTCTCTCATATTAGGCTGCAATGTTTTTACAATTATAAAACATATTTAGTTTATATTTAGTTTGAATCCAACATCATTTCATTCACACACGAAAAAAAAACTATACAAGTAACATTATTTTTTGGAACAACCTACTCTTAAACCTATTTCTTCCCTTGTCCTCTATCTATTAGTTTCGACCAAAGACTCCCCTCCTTCCTTCTGTACTTTAAAGATCCCTCCCGTTAGACATTTTATTCAATCAGATTCTCCGGCTAAGTAAACTGATCTGGTGAAAAGCCATAAAAGCATTGTTTATGAACAGAGCAGTAAGTGCATTGTTGGCAAAATAACCCAACCTGATTTATGTCAAGAACAACTGTGTGTGGGAGGGGGGGGGTATCCTATATGTCTTTGTGGAGTGCACACATATCCATGTCTGTCTCTTTCATCCCCTCCCCCTCAAACACATACACACACTTCATTCATCACTCTGTCCTCTTCTTCTCATTCATTTGTCCTCAGTTAAACAGTCATGAATCAAAATGTTACCACCATGTCATTGTATAGTTTTTCCCCTGCATGACTTTTATAAGTCCATTCTAATTCATCTGCAAGAGCCACCTTTTCTTTCTCTGTTTAATGTTCAACATTTTGAATGTTTACACCCATGGACTAAGTGAAAATTAGAATCCTAAACTTTTTAGCATCAAACTGTTGGAAAAATGGGCATATTTTTCAGAGTGTGTGTGTGTGTGTGTAAGTCAATTTTTTTAAGTAAAGTTGAATTTGCCAGGTGTGATGGAAAATGAGGCAAACTTAGTGTGCAGACTCATGACGTGAGCTTAAAGAAAACCTAATTTATTATAAATAAAAGAAACCCAAAAACAAAAGCTGACGTGGCAGCAAAAAACAAAACACAAACTAAATCCAAACATGAACGAAACACTAAAGGCAAGACATGGAAGGAACTAGACGTGTGAAAGCAACAATGGACCAACCAGTAAAGGATGAAATGATGAGGTTTTGAAGGCAGAGGGTAATTAGGGAAAGTGTGCACAGGTGAGTGATTACAACTTGGATCAGGTGAAGATGGGCGTGGCAGGAAAACAAGAGATAAACTGAGGAGAAGTGAATGATGGCAGGAATGCAAAGACAGGAAATTAAAAACTGAATGAAGACAAAAGTATGTGTAAAGACAACTAAATGACAAAAAACAAAAAAACAATAAACCCCAAATTAAACATGACATTTAACCATAACCCCCAAATTCTGACAGATTTTGTTGTTTCTGACTGAATAATCAAAAGAAAAAAATTGTCTTCTGAATACCTATTTCTCAGTTTACATAGGGCTAAATGATTCAACCCACATGCTTTGATAAATGGTCAATAAGCTGAAATGTTCCCATGACTTTCTTTGACATAGAAATATTGAATCAAAACTTCCATGTGTCTGCTTCCAGTCTATTGTTGGATGTCCAACTTCTAAGTTTTCTGACTTTCTTTCTGTGCTTAAAAATGTGTTGCTCACTTAACAATTGAGGAAAAACAACAACAACAAAAAATGCTTAGATTCAAGAGTACTTAATCCATGTTGTCTGAGTCAACTTGAAGTAATATGGGGGTAAGGTAAAAACACCTTGTATTTAATATTATTATTAATATTATTTGTATTCACTGTTTTTGTGCATCAGACTGTAATGCTATTTCTAATAAAGTCTAGAGATTATGTACTTTTAAAAAGAAGTTCTAAGCAAGCAGACACAGCTGTAAAGCTCGGCTGCTTCTCTGATTCCTGCCACCCACACTGGCTGTTTCTTTAGGCAACATATATAACCTCACATAAACCCTGACTTGAGAGGAGAAGAATTTTTGGTAAAAAAAAAACTCAAAAAGTTAACTTTTTTTTCAGAGTTCATAACTCTTAATCAAATCTCCAAAAATGATATGTAAGGCAAACTTGACTTTTATTCAAACATCTACAGCTTGAAAAGGAACAAATGTTACACAGCACACAAGTCTGCAGTTGAATATAACAAGGTCAACATTCCTTCCACCCGCTAAAACCTGTAGGAGAAAGAATAAAGGAAGTAGATGCTTGTCAAAAAAGGTTAAAAGCATCAGGATGATAGCAGAGGGGAGGAAAAGGGAAGACAGCCATGGAAGGTGTGTCATAAAAAGTGTTGACAAGTAAAAGGTGAAAAAAAATCAGGGTTGGGGAAGGTCAGTAATAAAGGAGTCTGGCAAGAGTCATGGTAAACAAAACAAAACAAACAGACAAAAGAAAGAGTAAGAATGCAAAAGTAACATTTAAAGAATTGTGAGAAATCAGTAAAGAAGTCTTGGGCTTCAAATAGGGATGATGAAAAAGAAAAACTTGTAACTGAAAAAAGAAAGAAAGAAAGAAATAGGACAAGGTAACAAAAATTTAAGAAGGCTGGACTAAAATAATGTGGGTGACAAAGGTAGCAAAAACGAGACACGAAAGATGAAAAAGTGAAGTTAAGTGAATGACTGGACACGAAAAAAGGGATGACCTGTGTGATTGAAGGACATAATAAGGGAAAATAAAGTAGCAAAAATGGCACATCTCAATTTTGTTTTTCTCCCTTGTGCAAATTTGTGTTTCAGTGAAATGTTTGGGGAGGGGGATAGAACAGCTGAACTTTGATCTCAGTGATATGGTTTGACTGATACTGCAATCTCAATGCAATCTGGACATGCCAAAACATATTTACGCTGAGCAGCTGAAGCAGCAGCACGGACCTTTTGCTCTCCTTCTGTGATAAAACATAACATCAAACCAAACTGGCACTAACAGAAAAACAAAGAACTAGCAACCATATAAAAAAGGACACAAACTTAGAAAAAAAAAAAAAAAAACGTTATTGTTTTATGGTGATCCAATTCATATTTCAGTAATTTAAAGTCAAGGATAAATAGTATTACTTACAGATGTCTATTTGCAAATGCAGAGAGAAAAAAAAAATCCCTCTGCATTGTTCATGTGCTGGATTCCTGTCTTCTTGTTGCCAAATAGAGTACTTCACAATATTAAATTCTCAGTTTAAAGAGAACCTGGAAGCCATCTGTGGAAGTAAGTTCACATAAAGGAAAAAAAAAGAAAAGAATTACAAATAAATAAAAAAAATAAAAAAAACATGTTTTTTTGGTGTTTATCACACATAATTTAACACATACATTATTTAGAAACAAAAAAAAATAGACCAACAATAAAAAACAACAAAAAATAAATCTATAAACTAAAAAAAATAAAAAAATGAAAACAGCAGGAGTGAGAGAGAGAATGAAACACTTGTGGTAAAGTGAGAGGATGGGAAATAAAAAGGAATGGAAGCAGATGGACAAAAAGCAAGATAAAGACTGCAAATTGAAAAGACTTACAAGGAGAATTAGATATTGTGAAAGGAAGACATCTGTAAACAGGTCTTTTATCAGGACTAGAAGCGCATCCATTTATTCCACAGTATTCTATGGCCAAGGTCAACGGACCATTATTTCTACATATACAACAAAGTAATGGATTGCTGTGAAAGAACAAATGTTTAACCAAAAAGGATGTTTTTCCTACTCATTATAATTATTCACTTAAAACAGCATGCCTTTCAATGCATGTAAGTCGTTGTACAAGACATGATAATCATGCAAACCACAAAAAAAGTTGGATCTCTTAACTGAAAGTTCAACGCAGATTCAACTTTGAGAGTTTTCACTCAGATGATCAGCACATCGACTTATTTGTAAAACTGAACCATATAAAATATAGACTCCCCCACCCCTTCCCCACACACACATATGAAAACAAACCAAAAAAAACAAAAACAGAAAAAGAAAAAGAAAATTCCAGATGAAATTAAAATCAACTGCATAATAGTGCAAAATTACCGCACATTATTAGTTCAGAAGAACTTATGATGACAAAAATATTGCATATTTCTGCAAATTTAAATTGGGTTGTAAGGTGCAGCTGAGAAGGCAGGCAGCAGGTCAAAAGGAAAGACCAGAAGGTGAAACACTCAGACACTCAGGTCACAAAAACAAACACAGACAGCAAAGTTTGCACTCTGTGATTTACAACTTGCAGGATCAATACATTAGCAAAGGACATTAAGCACTGCAACATCAGGTGGAATGAAAGGTAGCAGCAAGAAGAGGTGCATGTTGACAAGGGTAACTGTTTGCTAGTAAACCTCCTTGTTACTTTATTATTATAGCATTTTTGATACTCAACTCATCCTGAACTGGTAAAATTTTTCAAGCCTGGCTCCTTTCTCTTCTGATAGTTGCTCTTCCATCACAGGGTACCTCATAGCATTCATTCAAATTGTGTGATACTTCTCGTGAAATAAATTTGACCATTCTTGTAGAACATATCATTCTATATATTGTATTATATTGTTGTTTGATCACCTAAATTGATTTTTGATTATGATATACAAATGTTGACATTCATCGTGCAAAATGATTGAATGCTAACCAAAACTCTGGTATACTAACTATTGAGATGACTACACAGATTAAATCGATAAAATAAATAAATAAAGAAAGAAAATTATCAGTATTTGTGGAATATATATATATATATCAATGTATACCAGAGTGAGCTTTTATTATTAGACTTCAAGATAATCTGATTATAATTTGACCAAAATCTGCACAAAAGGAGGAAAAACAATAAATAAGACTTATTGCAGGTTCAAAAATAGATGATGGCATAGTTTCAAATATCAACAAATGGGGAAACAGTAACTTTAGGACCCCTTAGATGACTTGGGTCTGTCATCCACATGCTGCAGGCGTGGTTGCCCTTTTAGATCCCATGAGTGTTAGGGAAACTTTTCAAAGACCAGTTGAAGGATAGAAAATGCATAATCAGAACTAACAACGTAACTGTTGACTATAACACCCAGTGGCACCCGTGTCTCCAGGGTATTAGAAAGAGAAGGCAGTCACAGACATTGAATATGACACATGAGAATTATAAATTAGGGCAGCAAGATGGCATAGTGGGACAGTTGTACAGATAGCAAAACACCCTGAGACCCAGCCTATCTCAAGGACACATTGCTTTGCAAGTAAACATGTCTGCATGCACAGAATAACCAGAGGGCTGGGATAAATATTGCCACATGCAATTGCAAAGAATGTCTCAAAAAATGTTAAGGGATTACACCTGGAAAATAAATATAAAAGTTACCCAACTTAGATCGTTCTACTAATGTAATCTAAACAGACAACTTGTATGTTTCTGCTGTTTCTTTGGCTGGATAATCACTTTAAAATGTATTGTTGTTGTTTTTTTTAGTGAATAAAGTAACTTTTATTTATGAACAGCTTGACTACAATGAGTCTATATGTGTGTCCTTCTCAACACAGAATGTGGACCCAAGAGGTATTAAGTACGAGACCAAATACTTCTTCAAGATTTGTTTGATTGCTTGCAGGTTGCCTCAGTCACCTGTGAAAAGAAAAAAAAAAGGCCAACTAGTCTGCAAACACTTCTCAAGTGATAAAACTTAGCTGTCTGCATACCAGTCATTTATTCTGATTCTTTGCATTTGATATGGCCTGATCATCACCTTCTTGCTGGTCATAGAGAATAGTTGCCAGCCTCTTGTGGGACATTCTATGTCTGTGTTAGTGATAGATACAAGTAAAATATGGTGATGTGACCTCTATCAAACATTAAAACATTGCCAAGGATTGAAATCCCTCTTAAAAGAAAAAAAAGTAATAGAGGAATGAATAAGTTTAGCTTTTATGAGTTTTTCTAGGAACACTTATATAAGCTGAAATATGTATGCAAACAGGAACCACAGACTGAACAAGAGGCATTTATAAGGAGGGCACTTGTCATTTTAAAATGCAGAGAATATGGGACATGTCTAATTACAGCAGAATACGTGTCAAGTCCCTACTCACACACCCATCCACCCAGACACTCACAGTGTCCCTCTGGACTGCCCTCCAATCATGTTAGAAACAAAGCCATCATCATGCTGGCAGCACTGAGATTGGATCAGGAGAGAGGGAGAAATAAGAGAAAGGGGTCATTTTATGGATCAATATGTGTGGTGGGAAAAACAAAAAGTTAAAAGAGGGAGAAAGAAAAGGACAGATGGTAAACAGATTGGTGAGAACATTGAGAAAGTGGAGAGACTTTTATTTATTTATTCTTTTGTCCCACTAAAGACAAATATTACAAATATTGATTCTAAGATATTTTCATGTTACCGTCTTGTGAGATAGGTGGTTAGAGCATTACAGTTTGATGCACCGATTTGTCTATTAAAAACTGCACATTTCAAAAGACTGAAGGTAATAAAAATATACAGTGAATTAGCCTGCCCACCAAGATTATAAGCAGATAAGACAAGCAGACAATGAAGAACTTTATTTTCTGTATTGCTTTATTAGCATCAATTAGCAGCATTTTACTTTAACTAAATTTCAAATGGCACATGTGGATGTTTCACACTGTGCTTCGTATCCAGTGCACTGGACTGCTGCATGCATGTCACTGATAATATCATAATTACTTTGATTTTGCCCTCAATGCTAGCTTAATAAATAGTTAAATGTTTTGTCACATAAATTATCAAAACTCTTGAATGTTGCCTAGTAAATAGGGTCAGGCTATGTCAGTGTCAATAAACGTTAAGGCATCTTTAGCAAGAGCACATCTTTTTCAAAAAGTGGTGCAAAATATAATTGAAATTATGAAAAACAATACTTTCTTTAGAGCCACACCGGTTATGCTTTATTCAACTACACATCCACACCCCATCCCACTCTTCACACACACACACACACACACACACGCATACACACACACACACAAACAAAATAAAAAAATACACTTTAAACAGAGCTGAATGTGACAAGATTTATCATGATGAACAGATAATATAATGACAAGTATCTAACAAAGGTCAGCTGGAAACATGAAATATATATGCTGAGGCAATGAGAGCAGATGTCGTGCCAATCGGTAACTCAGATCTAGTTTGTAGCGAGATTAGCAAAGAGAACTAACCACTGTAAACCAGATGACCCCCCCCCTACACACACACACACACACACACACACACACACACACACACACACCTATTAAAAAAAATAATAATAATAAATCAGAACCCTGCACAGAATAGCAAAATACCAAATCACAGAAAGCAGAGCAAACACATTAATAAACCACATAAACAAAAACACCCCATCCATAGAGCATGACAAAAGCTGGATTCCATGCAGTTTGGTGGAGAACTAGAGCATAGTCAAAAAGAAAAGAAAACAAGTAAAGAAAAGTTCACATTTATTTTGGTTTTAGTAAATATGTGTTGTGTTAATGTTTAGAGCTATACCATGAATTCACGTTAAATGCATTTATTAAATTTCTGCCTGTGTGTGTGTTTGTGAGAGTGAAAAAAGCCTAGCAAAGCAGATGGGTACAGCAGCTGTACTGCCAAGGCTATTTCATGACTCGATACCCAACAATAAATCCCTGCTAAATGCAAAAATGAACACCTTCAAACTGTTCCGCAGAGGCCCTCACTCACTTCCTGGTATTATTTTACAATAGTAAACAATTCTGGGGCATCTCATATCCATCAGCTCTGTATTGATTCTGTCTGACTGCAGGAGCAACATTTAAAAGCTGCTGTATCTTGAATCCATTTATCTAAGAACTGAAGACTGCTTAGTAAAATGACCAAAGTGTGTTTTGTAATAGTTCTGCATAGTCTGTACAAGCATTACTGCAATGGTTTGGCCCCCTTACTTTCATACTTTAAAACAGCATCATCGCATTACTCAGAGACCAGGATGACTGAAAAGAGGAGCTAGTCAACATGTTCACGTGCTCTGTTGAGTTGCCTTCTGGAATTATGGTGCAGACATGATAGCTGAAGAATGACCTACTTTGCCAACATTTTTTGGTTCTAAGTTTTGCCTTTCAAGCTACAACCTGCAATATATTCCTGCGAATAAAATAAAATAACAAGACCCAGTTCCTGAAAAAGTGCATTGTTGCTGTAAAAGAACTTTATTCACCTAAATGTTGAATAAAGTTTATACTTTTGATCTAAACCTTTAACATCTCACACTGGGGTTATTGTCAGTGAGGGGCAAAAACACCCAGCAACTGTATGACAGACTTAAAAAAAAAAAAAAAAATCTCACACAGCAATAAACTAAAATGAGTAGGAGTTGTTGTGCAGCTGACTGTGTTACTCTCTGACTGTTTGTAGGAACTTTTTTATTTACAACTAGAATGTTCACTGATGTTTTTCTTACCATAAAGTCAAATGCCAAATCCTGCTTTTGAGTTAAAGCAGGCATCTATGCTTTTAATTGCCTTCATTAACTGTTATGAATTTTCCTAGTGTACAAACAGGTGCAGATGAATATCAGGAAACTCAATGTTTTGCCAGGTTTTGTTTTTGTAGTCCACTTATTTTAAGGTATAGGCATACAACAAATAGCCTTTAATAATTGATGATATTTATGTGTTTTACTCAACCCCATGACTAGTGGTAGTAGCCATGTTTTATCTCTCAGTGGGGAATGTAGGTGATGCCTTAAAAGTGTCACATAGGAGTATAACATGTATAAAGACAATAGTTTGACACCTGTCTATTGCTAACAGGCACCGCACTGCGCAACTTTTAATGCCTGGATAGTTGCACAATAAACCCCTACTCATAGTTGGTAGATAAAAACCTTAAAGTCAATGGCAAAGTTGCACATTCTTTAAAAATAATTCTTACATCACATAGCTGCAGCAATATTTGTTTCACTGAGTGAGGAACATGCATAAAATGTGAAATATTAGATCCATCTTTGAAAGAAACTGAATAGTCGCACTAACTAAGGTCAAGCTGCTCTTCTACACAATCCCAGAACTAGTGAAATGCAGTAATTTTCTTGAGGATACATATTGTCCCTGACTTGGACTTGACCAGATATGTTTGGAATCAGAGGTAAGGAACTGCAGTCTAAAAGAAGTGGAGTAAGTAAAAGACCAAGAAACCACACATGGAGATTTAATTTTGTTTAGTTGGCAGAAATGCGCCGCAAAGAGCCACAAGCAATATTCTTCACTCTAAAATGACAACAACAATGAAAAACAAAAAGGTTTTTTACTGCTTTGATTGGAAATTAACTGACTTGAATGTGGTGAGGTTAACCATGCTAATAGTGACTGTTAAATAAATTAACAGCTATTGTGCATTTGGTCACAGGCAGCCTGTAAATTAATAATGAAATAAAGAAAATAAAGAAATATGAATCTGAATGCAATATTAAGCCAACATAATTGTCCCCTTGTTGGTGGATTCTGTTTTTTGAGTCAGCAAGATGACCTATTCGCAGCTGTTCATACACACAGATACACACACAGAGATAATTTATAAATAATACATTATTTTGATTACCACAAAGCTCCCCCACATTCACAACATCCCATTGAAACCACTGAGCAGTACAGTAGATATGACCAAAGCAATCAAAACTAGGGGTGCACTAATTTTATATTTTTATGGCAACAAATACGACTGCTGGCTTTATTATGCTCATGAGTTAGTTTCCACTCAAACAAATCACATCTACTGAACTTTTCTACAACCTGACATGGATTAGAGAAGCCATGTAAATAATTTCAGTACAAGAAAATCTGTCTAGTTTATCACTTTAAAAATTAGGCATGAGTGGGTTATTTTTTATTTATTTTATCATAAACAGGTTTGGTATTTTATGGTGTTTGGAAAGCCCAACTCAGCCACGACTTCATGATATTTGTAACTTTCAGCTATACTGACTTTTCTCCTAAAAGTCATTCTCACCTTGAACTTGCTCTGCTGGTGAGTCACGTCCGCCTGTGGAGACAGAAGACTAGCTCGACCCAGCCACAACCCTCCTCCTTATGTCCCGTCCTATTGCTCTTTATCACTTTGTCTCCTCTCAACATGTGGTAACAGTTATAACCCCCATTCTTATCCTCCTTTGTACTGTCACCTCCCTCTCTTTTCACACTTTCTACATTTCATTTAAAAAACTTTTTTTAATGACATCCATACACTTTACCTTTGCCAAAACACAGGATGACTAGAAAAAGAAAATGGTGGTAGTTATAACAGAAAAGTTTGAATCAGGAGCTTATTTCCTCTTCACAATATTTCACCTTGATCTTTTTTTTTTTAATTTCCCTTAGACTATTTATTCATATTGTCTATTAGCTCTGTAAAACTAATTTATTTGACAAAAAGATCTGAAATGGAAGAAACTACTTTACAGTAAAACATTTTTACTGGAGTTTATATTTTGATTTTTTAATATATTTTTTTGTTTTTTAATGTCACCTTGTAAACACAGACCTGGATATTACAAATGTCCAGCTGTGAAACACTTCAGTCATTGCTGAAAGTCATGATTTGCAGATGCCGACATCAAGAGCAAAAATGCAAGGATGTAACCTTATTGATACCAAACCTCCCTTTCTACAACTATTTCTCAAGATCAAAAAGGAGGGACTATGACGTAGGAAGATTAATCAATGTTCAAATAAAGCAAAAAGGATCTGTTTGCACATCAGTCATTTATCACAGCAGATATTTGACTCATCATAACACCCTGAGGGGAATTAAAAAGTATTAGAGTCCCAATAAACAATGACAATAAATGAGCTTGCAGGGTAGCAAGATGTTTTCCCAGGCTGCATGAGGTAAATATTCATACACCTGAGCATTTTCTTCTGACCTGTCAAATTCTGGGAGCACTTGCAGACTCAACAGCTCAATTGTTGCTTTGAATACAGCACTAAATTAGAGGACTTATGTGAAAATAAGCGGTATTTAGCAACACATGAAATGATTTTGATTAAACCCAACATATTGCATAAATTACCTGAATTATTGTCATTGTGAATCCCATTAAGAACTTTTCACCAAAACCATATAGTCAGAGATTTTAATTAAAATGAAAGCAGCAGTAATCATAAATCATATTTCACAGCTTAAGTCAATAGCTCACTGCTTACAGTCATTTGATTCATCACTACTTGGTTTTCTAAAGAGGGTCTCTTGATTTCTGCAACACCTACAATTATCTTAGCAAGGCTGACCCAAACACCATGCAGTCCATAATTATTCAGCTCAGAAACACAGTAAGGTAACTGTGCAGACAATAACTGGTGCTGAGCAGCACAAATACAGACTGACCATAAACAGATGGAGTTACTGTTGTATTTATGTATTTATAAATTTAGACCTCAACAAGACCAAGACACCGGAAACGAGTCCGACTTACTGCTGGCAATGCGGACCAAGCTCTGACACCGGTCATAAAGGGACTTAACAGCCCGTATCAAAGGGCCTGGTACCCCATACTCCCGGAGCACCCCCCACAAGATTCCCCGAGGGACACGGTCGAATGCCTTCTCCAAGTACACAAAACACATGTAGACTGGTTGGGCGAACTCCCATGCACTCTCAAGGACCCTGCTAAGAGTATAGAGCCGGTCCAGTGTTCCACGGCCAGGA
>NC_051443.1:21590200-21613298 GCF_001649575.2 Kryptolebias marmoratus
ACCCCTCCAGGTCTCACTGTCATTGCCCACGTGAGCGTTGAAGTCCCCCAGTAGAACAAGGGAGTCCCCAGGAGGGGCACCCTCCAGTAACCCTTCCAAGGACTCCAAAAAGGGTGGGTAATCTGAACTGCTGTTGTTTATATATATATATATATATATATATATATATTGTAAATACTATTTTTGTCTACCTGTTTTGTTAAGCACTTTGAGTTATGTTTGCATTTGAAAAGTAAATAAATAAAGTTGATAAGACTCACCAAAGGTTTGTTCATGTTAAATCAGTTGTTTTGTGTTGTGCAGATGATAATTATGTCTTTTCTTAAGAAGGTTTTACATGCCTGTTATTGTGTATATAGTAAAGAGGAGGGAAAAAAGGGAAGACATGATGACTATCTTAACAGAAGGAAATAAGTGCAAAAGAGGTTGTGTGTAGTGTACCCAGAGGAAGCAAAGGTCACTGGGTGTGAGGGAAGGGAAAAAGAAAAGAAAATAGGAAATGAGAAAAAAGACGAGAAACTCTTTGTTTAGTGATGTCAAGGGAGGGACAAGTCTTTGTAGGTTTCACTGAAGAACAGGAAAACTATTAATCTGTCAGCACAGAAGGAGGGGTGAGTTAAAAAATTGCCAGACACAGAAAGAAAGCAGAAGGAATGTATGGACAAAAGGGAGGATGAGATGGATAGTCTTCACAAAGAGAAGTGAGGAACAGATGTAGCACAGTAGAGAAGGAAAGAGAGAGGAAAGCTGGAGTAAAAGACAAGAAAGTGATATTGAGTAGGAAGTACTGTAGTCCTAAGAGGTTAAAAAAGAAAAGGTGGGGAGAAGCGAGGCCTCACTGACCAGAGTGAGGTTTGAAAACATCAATCTGCACCTTAAACCTCGCCCTGAGGAGCAACAGATCACACAGGTTGAAAAAAGAAAGGAGGAATGAAAGCAGAAAAGAAGGGGTGGATGAGAGGGGGGTGCAAGAGAGAAAGATGAAGAAAGAACTAAGCACATATGTGAATGAGTCTGTTAGCTGAATTTATGGAAATAGCTAAGACATTAGAGTTTCACAGATATAAAAAAAAGTATTTTAATTTTAACAAGGTGATTCCCAAACACCTATTTAGGATATATAGGATGATGCATCTTATAGGTCAGGTTTTTGCTTTTTTTGTTGTTGTTGTTGTTTGTTTGTTTGTTTGCTTTTTAAGCACACACTATACATGCTGTCATGGCCAAGTAAAGGTATTAGTTAGAAAACAAGTGAAAGGCAACCAAATTCCATAGAAAAAAAGCATAAAAAGACCTTTAGAAAACCACAACAAACACATGCTTTGGTTGGTGTGTATTGCCATGATTCAGTGTTGATGTCAGGATGTTTTCACCAGCATGGTATTCCTTTTTCCATTAAGTGGGTAAACTCTTTATCCTGACAACACACCTATAAACAGGCTCTAAAGTCTTTCTATAAAATTTGTTTTTCCATTGCCGTGCATTCAAATGAATTCTGATATCAATAGGTCTGCAAACTCTCTTAGTCCATTCATCCATACACATGTGTTAACGTTTGTCAAACTGAGGTAAAAGTGATTTAGCCTAACACATCCATCCATCCATCCATTCAGAGTCCCGGGGGACCTGAAGCCTATAACTAGCAGTCATTGTGTGAGAGGCGGGGTACACAGGTTAGCCAGAACATATTTAGTCTTATTCCTGTTGCTAAAGTTATAAGTGGGCTGTTTTTATGCTGCATGCACTTAGAACAGTGCTTGTAATTACATAATTTATCCTTTAAGTGCTCCAAAAGACCACAAAGCATATGTGAACAGTGCTGTACAAAAGTATTTTTTTGTCTCCTGTTTGAAAATAATAAAACTTTTAATGGCTGGTTTTCTGCTCCTGCCTTTTGAACGTGTTGTTTCTTCTTTGCTCTCCACTTGTTCAGTTTTCTCTTAAAAAACCACGACCACGAGCCTTTCATGGCAGGGAGCAATAATTATGTTTAATGAATATTTCTAGTGTAAATGAAAATCATCTAGATGATTTTATGATACTATTGAAAACTGTAAAGCATCAAAAGCTGACTTTTCATCCCTAAATTTTACTAGATAATATGTAAAACCACATACCATGACCTTGACTTTTGCAAGACAATAAACTCAAACCTATCATTTAAAAAAAGGCTTTTCTTAGTGTCAAATTAAATCAGTTACAATGTCAGTCATGCTAAGTTTATGGATGATCATGTGAAGCTCTGATATGATTTTCCACATCTGTCCTCTGAGGCCACTCTTGGACCACTCCTTCTGTTTTCAAAGAGGCAGAGCATCAGTTTTACATCTCAATCATGAGTGATTTACAATGGTTTCTCTCTACAGAGGACTTCACACATACAACTAATATCCTTTCAGTGTGTCCTCTCTCTGCGTGTACACATATGGGGTTCTATGCTCCACAACTGAGTAAGCGATTCAGTGTGTGAAAAGGTACGGAATCATCTTCATGAGTCTTGTCTAACTCACTGCTACTTTCTTGCACTTTTTCTTGCACACAGATGCATTTACACAAAAATATCTACAAAAGAAGAAGAAGAAGAAAAATGTGATTGAGCAAGCAATGTTTTTTTGGGCCATGAATCAGGCTGATGATAGAAAGTTCTGCTTTTCTGGAGTTTCAGTGCACAAGTGGTTCAGATGGTAGAACTTGATTGGGCTCCATTCACTCACTGCACAGTCAATCTTCAAGCAATGGGGAAAGAATAAATCAGCATTGGTTTTTCAAAAATGCCTGCAAAGCACAGCAGCCTGGAGGACACTTAAAGTGGCATGGCATCAATGGACTGGTGGTGGAAAAAAAAACTAAATGAATAGCCGTAAATTAAAAACGGGGACAAATTTAGGAGAAGTTCTTCAAAAACTCAAAATAAAAACAGGGATGCATATTAAAAGTAGAACAAGTGAACTGAGAAAAAAAAATGGCTTGGCAACAGTGTTGATTCCTAAATGAGAAGAAGAAGAAGAAGAAAAAAAAATGTAGTGCTGTAGCATGAAAGGTAGGGCTAAAAAACTGAGCAGGTGAGGAAAGAAGTATGATAAAAGTAACTCACTTTTTATGTGTAATGTATAACTGCAAAATACAAAATCCACATCTTTGTTTCTTTATCTATTAAATTTCATTAAGAAAGAACCAAAAAAAACAATAATATTTTTGAATTGTTTCATTATTAAATGCCAAGTTAGTGTTTAACTAGTTCCTTTAGGTTGAGCAATGAAGTTTACAGTTGGCAAGCTGTAATTTAAATTGTAGCTAAACGTATTGTCTAATTTAGTTAAAGCTGTTATTCTTTTCAGTGTTTGTCTCTTTTCTTTGTGTTTTACAGGTTTGTTCATGCATGTAAAAGGTGTTAGAAATATCAATTTCATCATCAAGCTGAGTTATCATCATCCACAAGTGAGACAGCTCTTAAATTGCCTGAAAAGCCTCGATAGTAGAATGTTATTTCAGCCAAGTGAATAGTTTTTGTAATCAAGAAGAAGCAGCTACTTTCCTTTTTTTCCTTTAATTGACCAATCTGAGCTGAGGAAAAAGAAAAATCCTAATGAGCTAATTCCAAATAAGTTTTATGAAAAAAGGGAAGCCTTTTTACATGTATATCTGTTTAGCTTCCATAAAACAAACAAAGAAAGAAAAACTATGGATTTGGAGATGTTCTTAATATAATCTTCCTGATAAACAGTCAACAAGGCACCCTTCAAATAATTCTACTGTGGCTAAATGCCATCACTAATGTTGGCAATTTTAGTTGAACCACATGAGTTCTCCGAAGGGAAATAAAACCACAGCAATTTGATTAGTTGTCAGATTAGAAACGATTCTTGATGTAAATGAGAACAGTCAGTTTGTGACAAAATCTCTACTAAAAAAGCCTGATGTCTTTGGCCAGAACATGACAGAAAATGAGCAATGCCTGACTGCCAACTTTGGTTTTGGACAACCAGTGCTTTCTAACACATTGTCATTTACTAATAAATGAGGAGGAAATGAGACATGTCTGTAAGACAGAAACTCCCAATTTTGCTATTTTGCTGATATAAAGAAAACCAGGCTGTCACTGCATGATATTGTTCAAGGTTAAAAATTTAGGAGCACTTTAAAATTAGATGAATGTTCTTTATCTGCTTTAGTCAGTTGTAAAAATAAATGATGAGCTTCTTGAAACATAAATTTGATTCCACCCATAAAAATCCTCAAGCATGTGAATGCTCTTCACAAAGTAACCATCTGCATATAGATTGTGAGAAGAGAAAATGACCAAAGACTGATGATCTGGTCTCACTTGAACAAAATTATTACAGAGATGCTTGATTTGCAAGAAATTGTCCACATTGGAGTCTGCTCATCACATTTTGTATTTCAAAGGTATTCTGAACATTTGTCACTTTGGCAGCTGCTCCTGAGCTGGTTATTCCAACAAATTGTTGTTTTGGAAAATTATTTTTGACAGATTTGCTTTAGTGTGCATTGGGGACTTTATGGGAGATGAAACATGGCAAAAGCAGTTTGGGGGAAGAGTGCCAAAAAAAAAAGTCACTGCTGAATTGCAACATTGTGTTCCAAGCCTCAGTGTCTTAGAGCAAAACACTGAACTGCGGCTTGTGTCAGTAATGATTTTCAGCTACAAACTAGACATTTTATGTTTTGACAACACTGCACAATGTTTACCTTTGGTTTTCTTTATTGTTATATCATTTTGAAAAGTGCAAAGCAAACTAGTCAGATTTAACTGGTGGCATTTTAGTACAAAACTCACAATTACCTTTTCAAATTTCCCAATGCAGTATTTGTGAACAAAGACACTTGTCTTACCTTTTAAGCCGTTGATCTAGCTGTGCTTAAAGCCAATGTAGCACCCAAATACAGAACCAGCAGATGTCTGAGGCCTCGATTTCAACCAATTATACACCAACAAGATATAAGAATGTTTTTTGTGTTTATTTATCAATGCTCTGTGGCTCAAGCGTTACATAAATTGGATGGCCTGTGACCTGATAGTCATTCCTATCATTTGCCAAGGTCTCCACAATTTTCCTGTTACTCTTTTTGTATTACAGTCTGACTTCTCCCTTACCATTGATGAAATTATATTTTTAAAATACCCTCAACTGTGTTCAGTGTCCACTTGAGATAGACAGTGTGACCACAAAAAATATCCCAGCTGAAGGCAAGAATCAATTTGTTTTATTTTATTATTTTATTTTATTTTTTTCTAACACAATACCTTTCCATTACTATTCAATCACATCTATATTTCCTCTTAAAAAAGTCCAGTGGAAAAAAAAAAGGTACGTGCCTATTTCCTGACCATCAATTGTATTATTCAAAGTAGCTGTTTTAAACACAGGAAAAACAATGATATCAAAAGAAAAAGCAAAATCTTAAAACCAAAATAAGTCAGTGAAAGGCAGAATTGGGTTTCCTGTGACTTTGGACTAATTTGATAAGGTTGAAGTTTTATTGCTTTTTCCACATGGCAGGTTTTACACACTGCAGCCAGTTCAGGCCTCAGCTGAATCTCAGCCTAGGGCTTTTAAAATTCTCTGCCACTTAAAATGACTAAACGGAGGTGTCTGTTATAAGATATGATATCGTTGTCATATTCTACAAGTAAGGAAAATAGTGGAAAGTTTTCATTTCAGTTTGTGACATTACCCAACCCCAAAGCATCTTTCACATAAAGAGAAAAATAAATAAATAAAATAAACTAAACAAACAAGCAAAAATCTCTTTCCAATCCTCCTATCTGTGCTTCTGCATAAAACGTTTAGTTGCTAATCATTGCTAAGACATATTGGCCAAAGTAAAATCTTGACTTATAAGAAAAGACTATTGTGTGTGTGTGTGTGTGTCATTAGACAGACAAGTCTGTGATGGGGAGAAGGAAGCTTCATCCTGTCAGAATCAGAGTTTAGACAAGCCTAAGTAAAGTTATACAGATAATATTTTGTATTTTCTGTTGCCAATTCCTTCTAAATATATATATATATATATATATATATATATATATATATATATATATATATATATATATATATATAGCTTGCAGCGTCAATATTTCCTCACATTGGCATGGAAGAAATGCCAGTTTCAAGGTTACAACAGATCAAACATTTATTGGATTAGAATTTTAAAACTTTTTATGCAGTGAAACTACTGTTGATGCTTCATTATTATATGAACCCTGAATGCGAACCACCGATGCAGAATGGCTCAAGAGGACTTTTACTTGCAAAACACTGAGTTGAGCATCTAAGTCACATAACTGCAGGAGGACAAGACAAAATATACTTAAACCAATGGCAACTAGAAGCACTTGGAGAGTGCAAACATCTGCTCTAGGCCATAGGGTCAGTAAAAAATAGTCAGATCTAGACTGTGATCCAGACCACCACCAAAATGTAATCAACTGCTAATGTGACAGCCCCAGCAATTCCTGAAAATTTCATCAGAATCTGTTCATTATTTTTAAGTAAACTTGCTAACAGACAAACAAATCAGCCCACTATTAGCAAAAAACATAACCTAATGAAACACAAAACAAGACAAATATGGAATTAAAGACAATGTTGAACAGTTGAATATTGTGGGGGAAAATCTCTTAATACCTTATGCAATTTCTGGTACCCACAGAAAAAGTGGAAGGCCACAAGAGAGAGGTATTAAAACAAACAAAAAGTAAAAAATAAATAAAGTTATAAAAAAGGGGACAGAGAGAGACGCAGGCAGTGAGAATGTATATGAGCTTGTATGTGTGACAAAGGTGAGAGAAGGAGGGAAAACATTTCCTGTGCTTTACTGTCCAAAGACAGGAGGTAATAAACACACTTACTGGCTGTGGGTTTACACTGTGAGTGTGTACGGGGAGTTGGCATCTGGCATCCAGCACCGGGACATAAAAAAGTACAACAGGGTGGTGTTATCTCTCCAGTGAACGGTCACATCGAGCCTGTGCCCTCACCAGTGTACACTCATCACAGCCCTTAGGGTCAGACTTCAAAAGGACTGATGTTTTGCATTTTTAGTCCATTTACTGCAAGTCACCCATTCTTTATAATATACCTGACATTTGATTTTCCAAAGCATGCCATGCTGTTTTAGAGGTTGATAAAGTAGGTTTCCAGCCTTCAAGACAGCTTTTGGTTTCAGGTCATTTGAGTACAATCTACAGAGACTAACTTGCTGCAGGTCAATAATCCATCAAAACACAGACAGCCATGTGTCTGCTTTGTCAAAGGTGAGCTATTGTTGCATAGCAACACAACAGAAACACTTGAATCTGACATTCAAGTACCATATAATTCCATTAAGTTCTGTGGATTAGATTTTCACTAAGTGCTAACAAGTGCATGATGAGTTCAATGCATTTTAAAACACTGGGATTACTTTTTTTAAGACTTGATATTCCATATATGATATTCAAAAAGTTAAACATAAAATACAATATTTATTAATACAATATTTATCAGTAATGTATTGATGACCAGTTTTTCTTTTTTTTCCCTTTTTTAATTTTGGCTTCTTATTCAATGTTGATCAACAAACTCAGGTTGCTTCATTTCAAACTGCCTCTAAAGAACACTTTTAACAAACTATCAGTTTTTATTATATCTATTATTATAAAATCTAATTAATATTGTTTGTCTTTTTTTAATAATATATTTTACATAATTTAAATGTATTCATTGCACAAGTTGTCTGGCATATTTACCATTAAACACAGCTAGCACTATCATGTTTGCATACTTTAGTTTTGTTCTATTGAACTTATGAGCCTCTTTTTTTCACACATTGTTTTTGTCACACCTTATTAACAAACCTACCACCTGTAACTTTTTGTTTACTATTAACAGACTTGATTTTTCAAAAGACTAAAACATACTTTGTTTTGATGTCCTTCCAAAGACCTCCCAGTTTTATTTTTTATTTATTTATTTTTTCTGTGTCAAGTAAAAAAAAAAAAAAAAAAGAGATTGCCCAGAGTGTGATTGCTGTCTGTCTTAGGCACTGTAGAAGTCTGTCAGTGTCTTATTGTGTTGCTGTGTTTTCTATTTAGCTCTGTCATTTTTACTCTTGTTTTGCGTTTCTTTCACTTTTCATCGCTCTGCAGGGAATGTTTGGTAAGACTTATGTCTTTTTTTCTTTAAATCATTTTGGCATTTTCTCTCTCTCTTTTTTTTAATTGCTCTGTACAGTAAAAACAATATTTTTCATTTTATTTATTACAATCTGTCACTGTATTTATTTTAAATATATTTTAATTGTGCATATATCAGATTTTAAAATAGAATAGAAAACACTATTTCATATTTGAATCATGATGTGCATTGGATTTCAACCACTATTAAACCAATATGATTTAGTGAATTTAATTTGCCATGCATTGATTGTTATTTTCACAGATTTATTTTTTCTTTTTTATGTATTAATTATTTTTTTAGGTGGAATTGGGTATGTGAAGTACTTATGAGTAGTCATACCCTCACCTGGTATAGACAAACAGAATAAACCCATTGTGTAGAATGGGGCAGACATTTTATGGGAAAGTCAAACCAGCAGCTACTGTAATGTATTAATTATCTGTTGTTGTTTTGTTTGTTTGTTTTGCTTTTTTTTCAGGAGACAGATGTTTAAATTATTGCTATTTTTTTCCTAGGGAACATCTAGGTTACAAGCCATAATGGTGCAAATGGTGGCTGCTTAATGTATCTGTCTGGTGCTGATCAGCTGAGTCCATCTGGAGTTCTTTAGTATTTTATCCCAACAGCTTTATCTTTGTACAGTCCGGTTTGTGCAGATATCCAAAAAATTATTTAGTATAACAGTTACAGTAACTAATAAAATATGATTGAATTTATATTTATTTATTTATGTAAAAACAAAAAATACTTTCTCTGAGTCCTGCTCAGTGTAGCTGTTAGCATAAGTCCTCATGAGAATTCCTCTTGACTCTACTGCAGGTAGGATTACTGACTGCTCTCTAGCACCCCACACACTCAATCAATCAATCATCCAATCAATCATGCAAACCAGTAAAACCACCTAGAATATTTGACAGGATTCTATATGAAGATCAGAGGGTCATACAGTAGTTGTGTATCTGTATGCAACATATGTGTAATTATCAATATAACAATTTAGCTTTAACTTACTATAAAAGTTTAAAAAGAGTAATTATTTCTACTATATTGTTAACAAATCAGAATAAGAGGGAAATAAAAGAAACAAAAATGTTGCAATTCCAGTTGACATTTTGTATGGAGACATACAGAAACACATGGAAACAGACACAGCCCTTATTACTCAACTGAATAGATGCTGACAGGCATATCTTTGTCCTCTTAACTCCAGAAAGCTGCTAATCTGCTCAAACTATCAACTTGCAGTGGCTGTTAATTAGCTGCCTTTTCAGTATTCACTGATTATCTGAGCATCCTGCCAGTGGAGTTGCTCTTCGATTGTCATTCTCACTGGAAATGGTGTACTCCTTGTATTTTTAAGTCAGTGTCGAAGGCTTTTAAAGTGTTGTGAGAACCATGCAGAAAAATCATTGGAATATTTTATATATCCTTATGTGGAATACTTATATCTTCAAACTTTGCTACAACATTTACATTCATTTATTACATTTTCTATTTCATGTTTTTTTTGTTTGTTTGTTTTGATTTGTTTTTATTTCTCTCTAATGATAAGATGACTTTTTTCTTTTTCTAAAACTTATCTTTTCTGCTATGCCTCTTTGCAATGACTTCTTCATTCTAGCTAAACAGCTTTCTTTAACTTGGCTCATTAGTAGTTAAAAAAAAAAAAAAAATTGGTTTAGCGGTGGAGTCACCTAACTTTCGTCCAGGAAGGTCAGGGGTTCGAAGTGGTGAGACAGAGCTGAACTGAAGGACAGCACAGAGGCACTAATCATGGCAGCACAAGAGCAATAGAGGCCGGGGTCTGTCATAGTCAAGTCAAGTCAAGTCAAGTCACATTTATTTATATAGCACTTTTCAGCAACATACCAGGCAGGACTCAAGATGCAGGCTGTGAAAAGATGCACCTGAGACAGTCCAGCACACAATAGCAGGTTGTAAGATACAGAAAACAAAAACAAAAACAAACAAACAAAAAACAACAGTACTTTTGAAAATTGATTGTTCCTAGCTATCTATGGAGAAGTGTCTAAGGCAACTAGGCTAAACATGTTTTAGAGGTTTTAAACTGAAAGTATTCATTTTGTAGAAGTCTGAACTTAGGTGTGATCATTAAATTCATTACAGAAACAGCTGAAACTTGTAATAATAAATAAGCAAAGTTCATGTTGAATTTGAGCTGGGGTTTTCTGACTTCTTAGTGCTTTTTGCATCTTAATAAGCAACTGAGTCACACTTTTTACCAATGTAATATTACCAATGTAAAATGTCAAGAACTACTTAGAATCTGTCAAGTTAAATATGAGAATTTTTCCTGTGAAGGAAATTACATTTTGGTGCCTGTGTTTTATAAGAAAGGAAACAAGTCAAACTCGAATCTCTCAGCTGATTGACCATAAACGATGGAAAGTAAAGGTTGCCATGAGCACATTCTTACGAATATCATATCACAGATTTTTTTTTTTTTAATGCAAATCACTAAACTGTTTCTTGGTGTAAAACCAGGAGAACTATTGAGCAAATTATTATCAATAGATACAGTGCTCTGAGAACAGAATAAGAGTCAGAGAAACAACAAATATGAGAGCTATACCAGAAACACACAGAGGTAGAATTAATTGAAATGAGGCATAATAAAAAAAATTACAGATAGGTAAAGATTGAATGATAGTTTCAATTTACAAGAATATAATTTACACCAATTTAAAATTCTAAATGATTCAAACGGGAACTTTTGGGAAAAAAAGCCAAAATATTTCTTAAAACTTATGGAAGAAAGATTTTATGGGGTTATTAAAGTAACGATTATTTGAACACAGGCATGCAATTATGACCCAGTATGTCAAATCTAAAAAGTAAATTTGTGGAGAGACCAAACAAATATTAATCAATTCTTTCTCTAAACTCTAGATAAAAAGTGTGCCAAGATAGCACTAATGATGCTGACAGTCTGTTATTCCTGCAGATGCTGCAAGTCCTAATTACTGTGAATCAGGGCTATTTACTGAAGTTAAGGTATTTTTTGTTTTGTTTTTTATGTTTGTTTTCTTAACACAAGGTTGGAGTTTGTATCTTTTTCAGTAAATTTCTGTTTTTTTTAAACTTTATATTTATTCTAATTTACCAGTCTATGTTGTGGCTGAAACAAATTATTTAAGTTGTCTTGCCAAGATGTAATCAATACAGCCATTATTTATTTACTTATTTATTTGTTTGACACATAAGGCTATGCTGGTAGATCTATGTTAGTCAAATTGTTTGCACAATGGCTAGGGCACAGGCTATAATATATCATGCACAACCCCTTTAGTAAAGTAATACAGTATTTTAAAGCTAACTTAATTATTTGTGGAGATTCAGCTACTCAAATAACTCTGGGCTATCCTCAAATGCTAAATAGTTGTACTTGTGTAAATTTTATTTATTTATTTTAAAAAAATATGTGTATTTTTACTTTGGTGAGTGCATTGTGCAAAGTACAACCAAATGTAGCATGCTAAAAAAACAGTAACTTGTCTTTTAACTAAATTTAACAAACAGAGCTAGTGTGTGATTGCAACTTAAACAGCTCGGATACAAGTATTCAGCTCTGCAGGTGCAGTTCCAAATTTGATTAGATTCACAAAAACAAAGTGGAACCAGTTAAGGTCAATAATCACAAAAACAGTCTATTCAGAGCTGCCCAAATTAGGGTTAGACTCACAAACAAGCACATTTGTTTAATTGGGAAGGTGTGTTTTTGTTTTTTGGTGTTACAGCATGATTCAAAAAAGGCCTGGGGCCTTTCACATTGAATCTGGTTACTTTTTCAGTTACTTTCTAATTTGATGAACTTATTCTTTCACATGAGTCATAAAACTGTGCTATTACAGTATTGCATATTATTTGAGAACAGTTATCAGTGTCTGCAATGAAATTATTTAATTGTATAGACAACTTTAATCATGGTTTTACTCAATGTGATATAAAAAACAAAAACTTAAACAAATACAGTAACTGTAGAATTCAGGATAGTTCATTGCTCTAAAATAATTTGCTGGTGCAATGAAGTAACACTGAGCACACCAAAGTGGTCCACAGTGTGGTGTCGCATACATGAGTTTTGTGTACTTGTGCATAGTACAATGTAAAATCAAAGCTAACTAGAACTAATCTACTCACTGCAACAAAAAACATAACACCTGATTCAGGCTATGTTGCAGACTTTCGGATGTAAAATAACCTCAGATCGATTTTTTTCTTTTCTGTTTTCTCTTTCTTTTATTTTTGCTGGTACACTGTAGAACTACGGTGTTTCAAGATATGAGTTAAAAAAAATAAAAAAAGAATATTTACATTTTATTGTCTTGACACTTTTCGTTGAATGGCAAGATGTAGTTGCCTTTTCAGTCTGTTATGTGTCTGTATGTGCACTTCCAGCTGTGTATTAAAAGGGAAAGAGATGCCATTACTGTCACACACACATAAATGTGTTTTCTGTTCTACTTAGCATGCAGAGCTTGGGTTCCACCAGTTGACAATCGAGGTAACAGCAAACTCTGTACATCTCCCTCTATGCCCAGTCACAAAGTCTATCCCTTACACTCTCATTAATGATTCCACTCACCCCAAACATATGCTCACATATGCATTCATACTAAAAAAAAAAGTACTCAAACTTGACACTGCCTGCATGTGCATGCATAAAAATACCACACAATCTCATACTAGCGACACATGCTGTCATACAAAATTTGGAATGAAAACACAGCTGGATGGCTGCCAGCATATCTTTTGTGGAAACCCAGCAACTGATGGCAATAGATTTACATATTTATTATTTCATTTTAGCTTCCCACAAACCTGCTCACTTTCTCTCTTTCACACACAGGCACAAACAGCTTTGAATCTGACAAACACACACATGCAAATCATGGAGTGGAGTCCTAAAGAAGAAGAAAAAAGCTTTTCATTGAGTGTCAGGGACAGGCTTTGACAAAAACAGAAAACTCCAAATGGCAAAAAAGTAGTATGCAAAATACTGGCTTAGCCTGAAAGTAATATCTGATATTTAAACATTTGCCTGCTTTAGAGCACATTAAAACACCTAAGTGAGGTAGAAAATGATAAATTAAATTTGAACTTTATACTAGAACTTCAGATCAGCATGGGAAAATTAACAAAACCCTATCTTCAATATATTTTATTCAATATCATCTTAGTGGATATTTAAAAGACAGACCTATAATTCCACATTGCAGTCAGAGTGGGATTATAAATTGTATGCCATGAGTCAGGAGAACTATCTCTACAACAAATACTTTTGTTTGTAAGACTATTCCTATGTTTGTATTATATTCAAGTTGATTACTAAAGAAGGCAAATGCCTGAAAGTATTTTCAAGGCGTGAGCTTTTTTCAAAAAAAAGGAAAAAAAACGTTATGTACTGCTGCAATATTTTCATTAATATGTTAATATGCAAAATGTATACTAGATTGGCAATACTATTATTATACAAGGCCTTGTCATTCTATGTGTCCTATTTTGTCCCATATGTTTCCTGTTGTCATAAAGCTGTGTATAAGTGGCTTGCCCTGTTACGCGTTTTGCTGATTAGGCTTTATAAACCACTTGTTTTTTAGCTTTTAGAAGTTCGATCTTTTATAATGTTTAACTGACACTACGTTTTGACAGAAAATCTATCATGGGGATTTCTACCTGGGAAGAGTTGCAGGTGTGAGAGCGCATTTCCCTTTCTTACTCCCCATCTTTACCACTTCTCCCGCTCTAGCCTGAACTTGGCAGAAGATCGATTTTCTTCCTAAGGCGAACTGTTCAGATGACTGATGCTCAGAACAGTAGAGAGCACCAACCTTCCATCAGTTCTAGCACCAAAGTACTGTTGACAGGATCCTAAGAACTGCATCCCTAGAATGATGAGGCAGCAGAAAGCTGGAAAGTACAGGTACACTCCATCAGTAGTAGGCATGTAAAGCAGGACAGAGATTAAAAAAAAAAAAAAAGCAGCCGGCAACTAACTAACATGCTAGTCTGTATCTACAACATTGTTTGCAAACATTTCCATAGCGTGTGAAATGAAGGAAAATGTATTAATTAAAATAAATACATCAATAAAATTAAATAAAACAAACAAAAAAATAACATCAAAACCTTATTCGCTGTCATAATTTTGGTCTGTTTGTGGTGATCATATACTCAGAGAAAGCTCTTTCCCCTGAGTGCTGATTGGTCAGGCAGTCAAATAAATTTCTCAGTGCCCTGCAGTGTGTTCTCCATGGTCTTCTTAGTGATTTTAGGGTAGTTGGCATCCTTTAAGTTGCATTACTGCCTCTGTCTGGCTGTACTGTTTCCCTAAGGTTCTCCATGGTGAAAAAATGCATGTTAAGTAAATATAGATTTATGCAGCTTTAGCCTGAGTTGTCATGACTGTACAGTCAGTCAGTACAGTAAAGTAAATAGTTGCTTTTTATTTTATATATTTACTTATTTGCTATTTCTAATGTACAGTTAGATTGAGAAATATGTCATGATCTGTGTTTTTTTGGTAGTTTTTGTTTGCTGTTTTGGTTTACTGTTTGTGTCAATATGCGTTTTTTGGGGGGTGGGGGGTGGGGGTGGGGTTCTGTGATCCCTTTTGGTTTCTCAGTCTCTCCTTCAGTCAGTCCTTTCCCCAGTCATTCATACCACACCTGTTTATAATTTTCATTAGTCTCGTCTGCAGTGACTTACCTCACTACTGCCAGCACATTTAAACTGATTTTCAGTTAATCCTCGGTCAGGTTTGATCCCTGCCTATTTATTTTCCTTGCGTTTTTGGATTTTGTTGTTTAGCTGCCAGGTGGCGTGGCAGCGCAGTGGTTAGAGCTGTCGCCGCCCAGCAAAAAGGTTGCAGGATCACCTCCTGGCCTGGGGCCTTTCTGGGTGGAACATGCACAGGGGCATGTTCTCCCTGTGTGAGTGAGGCCAATTGGTAACTCAAAATTGTTCTTAGGTGTGAGTCAGAGCATAAATGGTTATTTGTCTCTTTGTGGCCCAGTGATGGACTTGTGACCTGTTCAGGGTGCATCCTGCTTCTTGCACAGTGACTGCTGCAGATAGGCACCAGCTTCATAATACATGGTAGAGAGAAATGGGTAATAAAAAAATGAATGGATGTGTTGCTGCCACATCACTCTTTTTGTTTTATTCATTGAGTTCACAAGTTGGTCTGCATCCTTGGGTTCTTCCTTACTACTAAACCTGCCAACATATCTGGACAATGAAACAGCTGCAGTGTTACTGCCTGCATAATTGGATTTTTTTTCTTTTTCTTATGTTCTTTCCTTCCAAACTAAACAGTGTTGCTCTGCAATATGCATATTTTTTATATAGACACTTTTTTTAATATTAAGGGACTCTAATTTGACAAACATTACAAAAGATTAAAATATCATTTTCTGGGGTTATTTTTTTCCTCTTTTTTTTGGTTTTGTTTTAGTTTTTTTAACAGTATTTTTTATTTGCAGCCCTGAAGTCCTTGCACATTTTGTTGTTGTTGTTGTTGTTTTGAGTTTACATGTTTATATATATATATATATATATATATATATATATATATATATATATATATATATATATATATATATATATATATATTTTTTTTTTACTTGTGTTTTTTTTGTCTATGCTTGCAACTGTTTCTAAGTAGTTGCAGTATTGGACATCTGAATTCTGGTGTAGGCAGGCCTTTCTTTGCAGTATAGGGTTTTTGTGTTGTGAAGCATACAAACAATTGATTTCTGAACTCAATTGTTAGACGTTTTTAGGTCTTCTGTGTTTATTAGAGAAGAGCCTTGACCGTGAACCGGAGGTACATACAGCTCTATAGTAAAATAAGCAATGACATTTTGAAAAGAATCGACTTGGCAAAATGCCACAGGCTAAGTTGAAAATGAAATAAAATGCCCTTTGATTTTATGGTTCTCATCAGATTGCTATTGTTAAAAACAATCGCTGTTAAAAGAAAGTGGCATGCCAGACATAGTATAAATTTGATAAGCGCTGTAAAGAGATCAACAGGTGAAATATATGAAGAGTAAGCTCTGATGTGTGCAGCATTTTGACCTGTGAGATAAATAAGTTTTGTGTTATATGTAAAGGTATTCAAAAGTATTATATATATATAATTTATGCATTTCCACATTCTTTATTCTTGACTGATGCATATTCTGTAATCCTTTTACCTGATTTTGTGTCTGGCAGCTAGTGATACACGATCAGGTCCTCTGGCCTGTTTTATTTATTATTTTTTAATTATCAGTTTTAAAATGTTTTAAAGCATGTCACCGAGCGTCCTTGTTGACCTCGCTTAAACTGGCATGGCACACTACCGATCACTACAATGACATTTTTCCACGTGTGTTTAGAAACAAGTGTGTACGCATTTATAGCATGCAAGATCAAGAGTAAGCACAGTTGAGTTTGTGTGCATTCTATCCATTGCGGTGCATGGAGAGAGCAGTGGCTGACTGATTAGTCCTGTTAGTGAGTGTAGCCACCTCTCACCAGCCATCTTTCACTTTGACACTTATGGATGCCTTCCTCCTTGACTGTTTCTCCTTCTTGTTTTTAAGCATATTTAGGCTTCTGATTAATTTTCAATCATATTGTACCTTACTCCTTAGTGGAAGTTTTTGATATTTTTGTGGCCACCTTGTGGTGTATTTCTCATTTCCCCTCAAATAGTGTCAACCAACGCTGTTTTGGTAGAACTCCTCTAGTAGTAAAAAAACAAAAACAAAGAACACACACGAAAATAAGTGTTTCGCAACACTTTGCAATGTTATGGTTTGTGTAAATGGTCAGAACCATGTATGTTCAGTACATACATACATTCATTTTGACCTTTCATATCTTCCTTAATTTGTACACACTATATTCAGCCAACCTTTGTGACTCATTTATATTCCAGTGTTGTTGGATATCTCATATCAATTCCAGGCGGTTCAAATTGAGTTTTTACATCAGGCACATTTTAAATTACTGTGATTACTTGAAGAAATAATGTTAAGGTGCAATGAGTCACTTCACAAGTTGTTTCAGCAATAGATTGTTGACTTTTCAAAAATCCATTTTTATGGTCACATTGGGTTTTACAGTTCACTATGTGGTTTGTGTCTAAACATGCCTTTTACTGTAATATAAACTTCAATTTTCTTTGGATATTGTCAGTATCCACTTTTGTAAATTTAAGCACTTATCAAGGGTGTTATTGTAAGAATGTGTGATATTATCAAGTGTTATCTTAGGTTAGTTTCTTAGACAGTGGAGTGGTTCAAATTCAAGCTGCAGCTTCATCACACTAAAAATATCAGATGTTCTTAAACTCAGGATTTAGCCTGCAATGATCAATATGACCAAATGAAATAGTAGGATGCAAGTAAATTCTTAAAGTGTGTTCCACTATCAGTGAGATTGTCACCTGGGAATCAGACATATTCTGGCTTCCTAATTTTTTTGTGCGCACACCCATACACACACAAAAAAATCTTTATTATGTCCTCAAGAAATACAGTATACATAACCTAACATTTTTCTATAATAATAACAGCTGTGGCCTTAAAAATAAATAAATAAATAAATAAATAAATTCTTCATTTCTTCATCTTCTCTCACACACACATCACAGAACAGCATTTACTCAGTAACATCCATTCTAACATACCTAATGTTAATTGTATTCTCCTCATTTGACCCTGTGAAATTTTAACTTTATGCTAGATCAATGATTCATTTGGCCTCATTACTTAAACCTGTCTAAACTTTAATTATTTTGGGTTTTGTCTTTAAGATGAATTGGAGACACAATGTCTAAGAAGAGCCTTAAATAGTATAACCCCATTAACATTTATTTCAGCTTGCATTGGTGTTATGGTAAAATGCACCAAAATACCACTAATATAATATTAATAGTTATAGTAATTTTAACAGACTCCATTTTCATTTCAAAAGCATTAGATACCACAGTTTTTATTAATCCCCATAATTTCTCTTCATTACGCAATTTGTTTTGGAGCTAGTGTCCAGACTGCATGAGAGATGGCAAGATTAAATGCAAGTTTTGATTTTACTTTGCTAAACCTTTGCTATAATAGAACAGTTCTACATCAAAACCTTTCATGAAGAAATCCCATTATCATTATCTATTTTAAAGGTAAATCAAAGGATGAGGTAGTTTCTTTGTACAATTTCCCACCTAAGCAAAACAACTGTCCATGGGCTAGCACTAGGAACTGATTAGTATGCTAATCTTTTTTGTGGCTTCTGCTGCTCTATCCCATTCTGTTAACAAGTAAAGCAGCCTCCTCCTTTTCCTCTGTCAGGTTTACATCAATTGACAGATTCTTCTTTAGCATTTGTCTGTGTTCTCCCTTGTTTTGTTTTTGTTTGTTTCTTATCACTACTACATTTTGCAGTTGACCATTCAATGCAAAACCTGACATGGACTCAATTCCCAGGCACTGAATTGCTCTGTTCACCCCAGTGGGTATTAGCAAGACTATACTGTGACCTATAGGCAAATGTCAAACAGAAATGATTCATCTTTTGGATCAGTGTATTCAATGTGTTTGAGTTTTTAGCTATTGGGAAGAAGAAAACAATTGGAATATATTAAACTAGCCAGTGGTAGCAGATTTACCTCTAATGGCAACAAACCTTCAGAACACAAAACGTAGAATCTGTTGTGTCATTTAATTGGTCTCAAAATAGCTTTGGAGTAATTTCTAACCTCTACTAGGCAATGTGAAAAGATGACTGCAGTGGAAAGGAGACAGAGATACAGGATCCAACAAAGAAAAGAAGTGGAAAGATGAGTGAAACGAACAACAGACAGAGCAAAGTGTAGAGTCTGAGGCGAAGCAAGACAGAAAGACTGTGACTCATCAGTCAAGGTCAAAAGCTTGCTTGTCTCCTCCAAATTCAACATGCTTGTGAAACTTTCTTCTGGTTCTCTCAGCACTTGTTTCTCAAAGCGAGATGGCTGAGTTTCTTCCCAAGTTTTGATGTTGTACAAAGAGAAGAAAACTGAAAAGAAAAAAAGAAAAGAAAAATAAGTGACTGAAGCCAAAGACCTCCAACTTGTGAAAAGAATGTTGAAAGTGAACTCAGTATGGTGAAGTCTCTTGATGGGCATCTGATAAATGTCAGTGCTACAGTCAAGAGTGTTCATGTGTGAATGAGCATTTGACAAAGCTAGGGAAACCAGATCATGGAAGCTATAGCAATCAGTGAACTGAAGAGTTATGAAGCAGCTGGTACAATAACAATGTTTTTCTTCTCTTCAACACTGAATGCAAAACTGCATGAAGAATTTGCCTAAGGACACAAAGTTTATAAAAGAAAAAAAAAAAAACAACAACAACAAAAAACCCTGATTTATTCAAATTTGACACAAAAACGTTCTGTGATTTTGCGGTGCTGCTTTGCTGGTTATGTATTTTGGATGCTGTCTCTAAAATAATGAATTGTGCACTCTGCCTTCCGGGTGTTTTTGTAATTTAAAACTTAGTTGTTGTCTTCTTTCCGTAACAAAAGTTAAAGGATTATGCCTGATCATTACAACTTGTGCCTATTGGCTTTTAAAAAAACAATAAAAGTGTAGTGGGATGAGGAAAAAAAAAAAAAAGAAAGAAAAATCAGGACAAACAGATAAACAAGTTTAAATTGTATGTTGGTTCTACTAAATCATCTAAACTTTTTTTGTGTCTACACACAAAAGTGGAAAGAGTTGTCTGTTGTGCAGCTCTGAAATGATAAAAAAACAAACAAAGAAAGGGTTCAAAATATTACTACTTTATAAATAATTATGGCATTGATTTCCTAATGCATATTTAATTTTACAGGATTTTCTTGTCAACATGCAGCCTACAGAGACAATATTTTTCATTCATAGGGAGGCAGGGTTTGTTTATTTTACACTCTTCCCATGCATTCAAATTAGTGATAGTAAGTTTCAGCTTTTTTTGTTTGTTTGTTTGTTCATTTTTTATATTTTTAAAAGCTACACATTTATGACAGCATGCCTAGGCTTAAATTACTAACACAGCCCTGACAGGTCAAAACATGGATCAAGACCATTTAAGGATGCCTTGAGTATGTAGCAACAAAACCTTTGGGTTACATATATAATATTTTGTGTGGTTCTTGTGTTTTTGGCCTGCTTCTCACAGATGCCACCAGTAGCTTTGAGACTTGTGAACAACTTAAATTCTTTAATGTTTGGTTGCATCATTTCAAAGCACAGTTTAAGGGTGGCAGCTATGGTGTGGAGAAGTCATGTTACTATAAAAGGAAAAAAAACAAAACAATAAATAGCAGCTGTCAAGCTAAAAATAAAGATCTGTTATGCTTAACAATGCACTCCTGTTAGGGGTAACATGGTTATTTACATAACTTAGCAGTGGTCATAATACTGTAACTGGGGTAATTAGATCTTTTTTAAAAAAAATTTTATGTGTATTATGATTATGCACATGACAGCATTGTTTAAGAAGTAAGAGTAAGAGTTCTGTAAAAGTTCTGCTGTGAAAACTGCTTGTTTTCTTTTTTTAACAGAACACAAACATATATAATGTAGGTTAATTTGAAGTAAAAGTAGTACATGTTTCTAATAAACTATGTTCAGCTAAAAGAAAATAAATAAATAAGTAGTTTAAGGCAACCAAAACATAAAACATTAACTTTGATATAACAACAGCAGAGAACAAATCTCGAGGAGCCCACCAATTACCATGCAATCAATAACTAACAGCAGTGGTAACCATGGTTACACAGCAATTAGGATATGCTTCAGCTACTTTACAAAAAGTTCAATTCTATGCTGACATCTATTGATTTCTGACAACCTGACATGGTGAATGGTTAGTCTGTAAATTGTCTATCTTCTCTAGTGATTCTCAGGTCATGGGCAAGGATTTCGGAAATTCATACAAATAACAAAATTCGTACAGTCTTGTTTATTCAGAGCCATTGTTATATACATAAATATATAGGTAGACAGACGGCCGAACAGACGAATGAACGAACGGATGGACGGACAGACAGACAAAGATATTTTAAACCACAGGGCCAGCCACATTCCTTTCAGGTTAACTTTTACATTTTTAATCAATCTGAAATCCTTTTTGATGCCTGTTGTATAAATGAGGTAAAGCAGGGCAATGCAATTTTAATGTTTTTAATGTTGTCATATTTAAATTATATAAAAATAATTGGAGAAAATATTGTAAACCAGACTTGAACATTTTTAAACATAAGCCAACTTGTCTTTTTTTTAATTTGGTTTGTGCAGAATGCTGATATAGTATGTATCATCATGAAAAATAACATCTGACATAAAACAATAAATAAATAAATAATATAAAATAAAAAATAAATTAAAAAATAAATTAAACAATACAAAAATGCAACATTTAAATAATAATTGTACCATTTCAGCATCAAGGTTATCTAATAAACCTTAGAACATCCTTAGGGTAAATTTCAAGGCTATTGTCAAAGGTATCTGTAGGGATCTGGAGTTTTAGCCCCGCCTTGGGGCGGCTCCTCCAGTTTCTTACTTTCACAGGTGATCCAGATTCGGGTTAATGAGGACTGCCAGTACTTAAGCCTCCAGTTGAGACCAGACCTTCACTGGAGCATCGAACCTCCTGGGTTAGATTCGCAGCCACCGTTTCTTACCAAGTCTGGTTAACTATTGACTACGTTTTCTATGTACCTTGTTTTTAGATACCTTGCCACGTCACAGAGCTTTGGACTCACAGATACCTACCTTGGATTTCGGGATACTCACCTGGACGGGATTACTGGTTTGTCGACTCCTGGATCACCTGAACGCCTCCTCCCCTTTCCTCCTCGCCGCTGGACACCTTCTGGATCTGTAAGACCAAAGAACAAACAATTAAGTCGTTCGTGCAGTGCTCAGCTGATTGCAGGATTGGTACCCGAGACTCACCCTGTCCTCTTTCCTTCCAGATCCAACCACGGCACGCGCACTGTACATAGACTCCACCTTGTAAATAAAAACGCTAACCTTCAGCTGTTGTCTCCGTGTCTGGTTTTGGTCTCGCTCACTGGACACTTTACCCTGCGTTCCTGTCAGAATGCTCCAGCCAAACTATTTGTCCTGAGCGACGCCAGAACCAGAACTAGTGAGGTCTAGTAACATTAAGTATTTCTCTTCGTCAGTTCATGTTTTTGTAGTTCCGGAAGAAGTTTATGTGGGTTCGGAGAATCACGTCCAAAATGGCGGGCACTTCTCCCAGAACCGAAGGGTCCGAAGCAGCTTCCTTGCTTGCCCGACATGAATCTATGATTAATGCCCTTTGTGAAAGACAACAGTCGGAGACCGGTCGTCTCGATCAACTTACTATTCTCGCTCAGGATATCCATCAGAAACTTTCGTCGCTAATTCCACAAGCCGCTGAATCCATTTCCGTTTCCGCTTCGTCCGCCTCGTCTCTTCCGGTACCCACTTCCGGACACTTCCGCGAGGTCCCATCTCCAACTCCCGAACACTTCACGGGCGAAATTGGTAAGTGTGCTGGTTTTCTGCTGCAATGTTCGCTGGTTTTTGCACGTTCACCTCAGTCCTTTATTGACGACGCGTCGAAGATTTCTTACATCATTGGGCTATTACGGGATAGAGCCTTGAAGTGGGCCGAGGCTAAATATAGCTTTTGGGCCATTCGATTAACATCGTTTGACCAGTTCATTGAGGATTTTGAACAGACTTTTGGCACCCGATTTAACGAAACTGAGATCACGCAGAAATTGTGGAATTTGAGGCAAGGACAGCGTTCGGTGGCTCAATTTTCCATTGATTTCCGCACTTTAGCCGCAACTTCCAGGTGGAACGAGCCTGCTCTGAAAGGGGT
>NC_051443.1:21616074-21646228 GCF_001649575.2 Kryptolebias marmoratus
TGTAGGGATCTGGAGTTTTAGCCCCGCCTTGGGGCGGCTCCTCCAGTTTTTACTTCCACAGGTGATCCAGATTCGGGTTAATGAGGACTGCCAGTACTTAGGCCTCCAGTTGAGACCAGACCTTCGCTGGAGCATCGAACCTCCTGGGTTAGATTCGCAGCCACCGTTTCTAACCAAGTCTGGTTAACTATTGACTACGTTTTCTATGTACCTTGTTTTTAGATACCTTGCCACGTCACGGAGCTTTGGACTCACAGATACCTACCTTGGATTTCGGGATACTCACCTGGACGGGATTACTGGTTTGTCGACTCCTGGATCACCTGAACGCCTCCTCCCCTTTCCTCCTCGCCGCTGGACACCTTCTGGATCTGTAAGACCAAAGAACAAACAATTAAGTCGTTCGTGCAGTGCTCAGCTGATTGCAGGATTGGTACCCGAGACTCACCCTGTCCTCTTGCCTTCCAGATCCAACCACGGCACGCGCACTGTACATAGACTCCACCTTGTAAATAAAAACACTAACCTTCAGCTGTTGTCTCCGTGTCTGGTTTTGGTCTCGCTCACTGGACACTTTACCCTGCGTTCCTGTCAGTATCAAAACAATTGCAGAACTAAGCTGATAATTACAGTAGATGCAGATAAACTTTAATGCCTTTAATATTTGCCCTCACATTTTATGAACATGGAGATCTCATTATGTGAGCACTTTGCTTTTATTATATATTTTTTTCTTTACTTTACATATGTATTTGAATTAATACATTAATAATTGCTAATGCACTCACAAGATTGAATGTTATGCAGCAAAAAGACATTAATAAGCACAGTTTACAGTAAATAAGGTTCTCTTGACTCAGTTCAGAAAATGCTTCCAGTAACAGAAAGTGCAAAGAAAATGTAAATGAGCTATTGATTATGCAGCAGCATACTATAATGTAATTGAAAACTGTAATAAATAGTTGAAACACAGTGTTATAAATTCTGTTTAGTTCCCAAAATCTAAACCAAATGGTGTTATTGATTTTTCTTAATTTAATTAAATCTTTTAAAATCTAAAGATGAATGATTTAAAGTTCTTCAGTTATTTGTCTTTTCTGTTTGATTCTCTACAAATGCCATAGCCAGCTTTAAACAGTTTGTGAAATGTTGTGTCCTAAATTGTGTTTAGCCACAATGCACCCACTGTGCATCCAGTTTATTGTTTAAACTGTGCCTCATCTGTGGTTAGAAATAGAACGCATCCAGTTGGGCATTTGTTCCTGTTTTTGTAGGGTGCATCAGGTGATATGTTGGTGTTTGTGCTTTCTGTCTGTCTTTTTGCTCATAATGAATAAACATGTTTCACCCTTAAATGCTGAAAATCACTTATTTACTAAATGTGTTTTGGGTGTCCTCTAAAAGCAGCTTTCTTTTGAATTCAAGTGCGTCTAAATGTGTCTGTGTGTGGTGTGGTCACAGGCTGAAAAAAAAAAAAAACCTTGGTTCACGTGGGAACAAATGACAGGATCTGGTTTGGTGTGCCTATCTGTAAAAAGATGAAAGAAACCAAAGTTGTATAGGCATAATTAGGAATTAGAGCTAAGACATTGGTAGACCTCCCACAAACTCCCACCCTAACGTCAGTTGGTAACTTTGAGGTCACCTGTTTGAACTCTGCATCCCTTCAACAGTAATGAGCAATCACAGCAATAGGAAAGCCTCCAAAATGTGTGCAATAAAAACACCCCTGAGAGGAAACTTCAAAAGCAAACCACTGTTTTGTTTAAACACATTTTTAACCAAGAGATAAGGGCCATGACTTTTATTATCTCTTTTTCAATAGTACCTTGGCCAAAAGAAGCAGCAGCTCAAAACAGCAAAGCACACAGACAGCACAAGATAAACATGTTTACACATTACATGAGCCCAACACATACAATAAACTTAAATAAATACATGAAACATATCAGAATATGTACTTAGTAAGTCATTACAGCAGTCATAATAAACATTGGAAGCACTGATCATTGTTTCTGAGACAAACTCCTTCAGTTTCATGAGGTTCTGTAGCTTATTCTATGAAGTTACAACAAACAAACAAAAAGTTTCAAAACGACTTCCAGAATTTTATTAAGATAAAGGTGGATTCACAGCAATGAATGGTGTGTCTCTCGTAGTTCTTGTTGTATTCCCCAACATTGTCTGTTTATATTTTATATATATATAAAGCTTGTAAATGCAAATTATTCAGGAAGAAAAAAATGGTGACTAGACTACAGTGAGCTTCTGCATTAAAGTAGAAAAACAAGAAATTAATCAAGTGAGGGTGACTGAAAGAGGTCAACAATACAAGACAAAGAAATAAAAAGAAGGACAAAGTCAGGAATAGAAGACTGCGAAAATAAATACAGCTTCCACACAGAAAAACAGAAGAGTAGACAGACTGGATCTTGTTAGTGTTAATTGGACTGAGTCTATCACCTAGACAGAAGGACTTGGGCACAGACATAGCTTGGACATATGGCCAGCACTATAAACTGCTATCTGCCAAAAGAGAGATTACCTTCACATTGATATGAGTAATCACTGTGAATTTCTTATAATATCACAGCACAGTATAGCTGCAAATTTACATTAAAGGTAAATGATTCATTGTTATATATACTGCACTGTTGCATGCTAAAGCTGGAGAAACTCTCTCACAACTGTACAGCATATATATAAGTCTGTTCACTACCTTTTTAAAACAAAGCCCCTCTCTGACAGAAAACATGTGCAGGTCTAAAAACAACATCAATAAAAAAAAATAATACTAGTTATCTTTATTTCACAATGAAGATAAGAGAGCTGCCCCCACCCTGTGGGTACAAAGCAGGCTGAGGTGAGTATGGTGTGTGTGTGGAAGTGGGAAAATAAATAATGTGCACAGCCTAGAATATAGTTTTGCAAGTGGAGAAAACGCACCAAAAACACAACTGTTTTTTTTTTGTTTTTGTTTTTGTTTTTTGGGGGGGGTGGGGGGTTTGCAATATTGAGTCAAGTTTTAATCACCATCTAGTCTCCAACAGTGATAACACAGTGAGATACTATCCTAATGTTTCACTGTTAAAAAGAAAACAAAAAAGAAATCACAATCTTTATAAGTGGTGCTACATGTCATCATCTCACATTTAACAAGTGGTGCAAATAGTGTCGAAGGCTGCTTCTGCATATTGCTTTTTTTTTTTTTTTTTTTACTAAAACAATAAAGAAGGGAATCAAACAAGCAAAACGCTTGTGTTTATCTGCTTCAACACGTGGCATTTTTTATTCTAGCACAAAATGACAACTACATCCGTTTATCCCTGAATAGCTCCATAAAGACTTTATTATTTACCTTTGCTGATATTGTCAATTGACATTTTAAAAATACCTTTAACACATTTTTTTCCTACTTCTTCATGAAACCTTTTTTTAAAGAAATCAGTGAGACAAGATGAAGTTTTCCGGTGGAGTTTCAGCAGGTGTGAAGCACACACTCTGTTATCACCTCATTATTTCTGCTCTGCTTTGAACAGAGATGGAAAATGGGGAAGAGGGAGTGAGGAAAGGCAATTTTGTTTCCGCAAACAATTTTCCCAGCTAATGAATTATGACCTTTTGAATGTTTACTCATTACTTTTCCTAAGAGGAGCTGGGCTTTTAGTAAAAGAAAGAGATTGTGGAACTAGAACAGTGCCTCTATGTGAACTTTCAAACAAGTTCCGTTGTTAGGTATTTAAATAAAATACATCATTACTCTCAGGGGTTGCTTATTTATGTCCCAATAAATCTTTCATTTCCCTCTCCCTGCTCTTTATTTTTGTTTTGATGACTACTACTTGTGTAGAATATTAATTGGACACTTGCTATTATTTAGGTAGCACTTAACAGAAATGCTGCTCAAACTGCAAAACAGATGACAAACATTTGTTCATCTAATTAATCAGCTTCACAAAAGTAAGTTTCTTTAAATGTCCTTCAATTAAAAACAGGAAAAAGGAAAATCAACTTGATTTACTGGTTTTATTCATGCACAACTTCAAAGTCTTCCCTTGATATTCCACTGATTTTTTTTCTTTTTTTAAATCAACATGTTACAAAAAATATGCAATTATGTGTAAACTTCAGGTTTCTTTTCTGAGAAACTTTGGTTCGTGTTTAGATGCAGGTGAATAACCTAATAAGAGGAAGACAAGCTATTTCTTTACTCATAATGAGGTTAGCGCAGATAAAAAAAAAAACTGCTTTGTGAAGACAGTCGATTTATTATTAAGCTTATTAACTAGAAGTGGTCCAGTACACTTTTCTAAAGTTTAAAATATGACCAAAGAGGGGCACTTTCATCTTTGGTCACACCGTTTAATTTTACTGCCTGGTGCCCTATAAACCCACAGAACACCAACTGGTAAAACTGTCTACTCAAGCATCCATTGTCAGTGTGGAAAAGTCCATCTGTTTTTACTTTCTCCTAACTGAGCTGAGACACAAACCGTACAATGTAGATGGGTGCATAAGGTGTTTTTTTCAGAAGTCATGCAACAATAAAACTTGAACCAAACAGTTCTGAAGGTTTGTTTGCTTTTAACACAATTGACCTGTACACACACACACACACATATATATATCAATGGGAATTGTTTGTGTTTGTGATGGGTTGTAAATTTATTTTTCTGAGAGAGATGGGTTTAGAAACTTTGCTTCAGACTAGATATTTAACTGCACTGAGAATGTTGGTGCACTCTAAAGTTGACAAGAAATTCAATAATTATCATTATGTTATTTTACTAACTAAAGACAATACAAATAGTACTATTATTACTGTTCAGTTTAATAATACTGCATTATTTGGAAAAAATTCAATATTTGTAGGGAAAATATGTAAATGCAATTTTTGACCCCCCTTTCAGAGACACAAATGCGGTGCATGGACAGTGGAGGTACATGCATAGCAGTGAAATTAAGAAGAACATCTCAATAAGCTTCACCTTCCCTGAAAAGAGCTCGAGCGCACACAATGGTGACTAAGGAATTCCCTTTACAGTTGGAGAAGCCATCTTTCTGTGACAAAGAACTAGAGCATGTTCATAGCCTTGTGGTAAATATGAAAGATGATGTGCCAGCTGTAAAGGGGGTAAAGCCATTGAGCCTATGGCTTCAAATTCTTCTTTTTATACCCCAGTGTGTCATGAAAATTCCACTTTTATGGTTTATGTAAGAAGTGATGACAGTAGGTATTTGCAAGATCATCTGAAACAGACATTAAGTAAATCAGTCAGCAGAATATTAAACTTTTTTTTTCTGTAATGCAGTTGTCTACTCTGTTTGGAGCATCACCAGGTGGGTTTTGTTATTCTTGTCAATGTTTGACTGCTCCCCCATCCCTCACTTGGTCGTTGATGTTGGTTTTCTTTGACAAAATCTCACCTGTTTACAGCTTAGAGTTGGATCATATTGATTTTATAGAAACACTATGTGGCATTCTTGTTTATATCTAGTAATTGTCAAACAGCTAATAAGTGCCTTCTAAAAGCTAGTTATCACTGATTGGACATCTGAACAAAACTTGTTAGGCATTACCTAGTCTGAGAAATTGAATTTGAATGCAAATGATCTAAAAAGGGTCAAAAAGAATTTGAATCAAATTGATTTGTGTGCACAAGAACCTATTTAAATAATGAAGTGTATTTATAATTGTTGACAGATTTTGCCACCTACTAGTACTAATGATGAAATAAAGACATAGTTTCAACAATATTTATGCCTGCTGTACAGCTTCAGTTCAATATAATATATGGCTTGGTGTGAAACTGGCACAACCAGATCATGCTGAGCTTGGTTTGGTTCACTTGGCCAAATGAAAGCCCAACCATCTGCTATGTTCTGTCACTAATATTAGGGACCATTAACTTCAGTTTTTTTTTTAGTTCTGTCCTATTTTTCTGAATGTTTTTATTTATTTTATGAAAGCTAAACTTGATCTGCAAGCATTTATTTATTTTTATAAAAATGTTTTTACAAGTCAAATAAAAAAGGATGTTTTTTTTTTTCTTTTTTATTTATTTGTTTGTTTTAAATCCCAGCGCGTTGACTGCTGTTGAATCTGGGATCAGGCCTTCAATTTTTGTTTATGAAGCAGGTGTATACCATACTTTTGTTTTTTTTTTTTCTTCTTCTTCTTCTTCTTCCTTAAAGCCTTTCTGTTTGATGCAAGATCAAGCAAAAGCCAGTCAGACAGTCAGCCTGCTAGGCATGCATGTGGGTGTCAGTGGAAGGGAAACAAAGACAAAAGGAGCTGCACTTGCAGCTTTTGCCTAAAAGCTCGTTAATCCCAATTTAGCTGTCACAGGGATGAAATAGGTGTGAGTTTGTGTGACTGTCTGTGTGTGAGGCAGAGCGGGAGAGTAAGAACATGAAGCACAGAATAAAGTCTTCTTGCTGTCCTACACCCTTGAGTCTTGAGCTGTCACATCAACCAGCCAATTAGCCTGATGGCGAATGAAAAGTTAATTTCTTCTGTCTTGTTGTGTGTTTTGGGTTGAGGTGAATGAGAATTTTCAGAACCTGTTAAAAATATAGATTTGTATGCATTGTGAATGAAGGGTTTGCTGGTCTAAACACTGGTGACTCCATGTCATCATCTTATTTGTAGAGTTAAAGCAAATAAAATACTGAATTTATTTAAGTGAAAAAAAATCAATTACACAATCATTTTAAGGCTTTATAATATTTTAAAAATGTTTTTACATCTCAGTTTGAGATGCACTTTTTTTTTCTCCTGTATATACAACTTTTGTTTCAAAATAGAATAATGTCCTGATAATAGACATAGTTTTATTGAAAATGTTACAGAAATCCCAAAACCTGCAATATGTTTTTTATTTATTTAAGACTTGTGTTCAAACCAACTGCATTCTGATTGGTAAATTTGAGTTTTGACTGAATTGTCACCTTCCAGTCCATTTAATGTGTCAAGTTGCTGATGGAGTTTAGACTCACAACTTCAGAGTCGGAAACGCATGTTAAACTCAGAAAAAGGTGTTTGGATTCTTGCTTTGTATTTGTAAAGAGATATTCAGACAAAAATAACTTTAGTAGTTTCCTTATTTTACCAATACATTTTCTTCTAGGCACATTTTTTGACACATGCACAAATCAGAAGTTCCTACATAGATTTATTGTGACAAATTTGATTTACAACTACAAACTGATTATTGAGTGCACAATTTTTGACTCAAACTTGGGTCCATACAAGGACATAATTTTTCTAGTGTTCGTGTTAGCATCAAATTCAGACTGCATATCATGAGTAATTGTCATTGTTTTTAAAACTAACCTGGCGGCAGGTAAATGAAACAAGGTTTTCACAGCAAGGAGGATTGTAAAATTATTAGCTATAATCATTGACAAACTTGCAAAAAAAAAAATAAATAAAACAAACAAACAAACAAAAAAAACAACAACTAATTACTGATATTAACCCAGGAAAATGTAAACGAGGTAGAAAATCTGTCACACTGACTACCAGTCCCTCTTTGAATTAAATTTATTGGCACTGTAAAGCAGAGCAGCTGTGGCCCGAGTGGCTAATTAGCATTTCTCAGTAGCACAACATGAAGAGTGTCTACAGCTGTGGTAATAACTCATCATATTGACAGATGTTTTAGTTTTATGTCTTAACTAGTGCCATTTTTAAGCCAGATAGTGCACTGCAGGATTTGTATAATTTTGTAGCTTGTTTTACTCTTACTTTTTGTTTATTTGTTTTTGTTTTGTTTTTTCAAAATCATTTTTTTATGTTTTTATTTTTCTTTTTCAATCCTAACATAATCTAATTTGTAACTCTTTCTTTACTTAAAACAAAAACTCCAAAATGGGACTTCTTTACTTTAATTTGTCTCTGTTGCGTTCTTTTTTTTCTGTTTTCAACATTTATTTGTGATCATTGCTTTTATGTGTCATTCACGTTCAACTCCATAGTTTGGATTTTTTAAAATCTCTTCTCTGCTTTTTAAATTCAATGTTTTCACTTCTCACACTAACCCCTACTTAGTTCTGCCTTTTATTACACATACCAGTTTTATCGCTCTCCATTTGAATTCATTCATGTCCCAAAAGCTGAATGTTCAGCAGTTTAACTAATAATTCCATCAGCCATTAAATATTAACAGAATGAAACTAGTGTCTTGAGTTGTAAAAAGTGATAAAAGAATGGAACATCCTAGCTCTGGGGTTGTGTAATGAAAATTTAATATTTCTGTAATAGTGTTTTGATTGATATATTCATTATTTCATAATGACACTGGAAAATCTTGGGAGTTGGTAATTAGCTCTCTACCCATATAATATTTCTGGGTATTTTTTTTCTTTATTTCTGTTCTGCTGTCTCTTCCCTCTATAAAATGTCATGATTCACCCCATCACTCTTACTTTGGGAAAATTAATGCCCCTGCAGCATCTGTGGTTTTTGGCAAGCATATAACTATAAGCATTAATAACCAGACAGCCAGTTTCCCTAAGTCTAAATGTCTGGATACAAAGAGTCCCTGAAACTGTTCACTTTCCCAAAGCAAACACTGGCAGAGGTTTACTGCTCATTAAGACTTGTTAAGGTGAGGAGAACTGAAAATCAAAATACATGTATAGGGTTAAAGTGCACCATTACTTTTGAGTTTCTATACAGCAGTTTTGAAGTTATATTATCTTAGCTGAAATAGGTCACTTTTGGTTTTGATATTTTGAAGTATTTCTTCATGTACAGTATGTAAACATGGATTTACCTTTTTATGACAAAAAGGCAAGATGATTCATTTATGTTAACCTACTGTGATTTATTGGTGGTAAGTGCAACAGCCTGTTGATTATCACCAGCTGGTCAACAGGTGTATGAAGCCATTGTGTGGCACATGTCGATACCAGTATGAGTCACTGCCCAAAGTGGGTCACGTATGCACAAAAGATGTGTTTTACGTACATAGTTCTCTCCCCCCATCCTTGATTTCAATAGAAATAGAAAACCTGATTGTGTCATTATTTTCTATTAAAATGATGAAAGTGATGTGAGCCAATGACAGCTCTACTATGCTTTTTTTTTGTGTGTGTGTGTGTCATATACTTTTCTGTCAGTACAATTCTCAAGTTCTATGAGGATAAAAGAGTTGCACATGAAAGTTCAGTCATCATGATTTTACAGAAGTGTAAATGGATGACAGTAAACCCACGTTTACTGTACTTTACGTCATTGTTATAAATAGAAATTAATTTTGCTAATAAAAAGCTATTATTTTAAACAAACCTTTTGTCATAAATTAAATATTTATGAAATACAAAGGCATACAGCCTAAGCAAAGTGTTTATCAATTTTATTTCTACACAATTGGGCAACCCCAAGTTATTTGGTAGTAAGTAAAGTTGCCAGTTTTCAAAAACTTGATGATATAATCCAAAGTAATACAAGAAAAGCTAATAAATAGTTTGCCATGTATACTGTATATTCAAAGATCCTCTTTAATGTTGGTACTGGAATGTATTATTTTCTGTTGCTTCAGCCTTATGAATAGGAAACACTGTCTCTAAAAAGGTAGGTGTCATGAGTTTAGATTATACCTTTGTTAGTGTTTCTGTAAAGCCTGTTTTTAGTTTCTTGTTCATTTTTTTCTTCTTTTTTATGGTCTGCTTTTCATTACAGTTCAGCTTGTGAATTCATTATTTAAAAATGAATAAAGCATCAGAACAAACTCTGAAAACAGGGCTTTCTTGACTTGAGGGGTATGACCGGGCTCCATATCAACTACTTGTGGATGCTTTCCCAGATCAAAAGATCACCCACCAGCTGATCAGACCACCGACTGATTGACAACCTGATATCCGCTTCTGACTGAGACCATCTCTGAAACAGTCACTTCCCACCTCAGTACTGGCCATCTGTCCACCCTCATTATCTGTTAGAGAAACAGTATGTTGGAGCCTCAAAAGATTTATCACCAGGAAAGCTATGAGGATACAGCATGTCATATCTCTCCTTTCAGGGTTCACTTTGAAACATTATCACTAATTCTTATGGCCTACTTGTATTTATATAACCAGATCAGTATCCTGATCAGTGACAAACACATATTGCTATTTACATACTGTACCACAAAATTTGATGTCCTTGGAATTCACTATAATTATTTCATTTAATTTGATTCCAATGAATGTTGTCAGGATTCTGTATTTTTATTCCAGTATCATGTGGACGCAATTGTTTCACAGTCGTAAATCTGATTTGTTTGCAGTAAGCGGTCAGGTATTTGAAGTTGATGAATTAGTGGTATTTAGTTCAAAATCAGCCCCTAGTGTAAAAACAATATATTGCCTAAATTTCTGAATCGCACAGATGCTCTAACCTGAGTGCTTTAAATCATGTCCTGGGATGATATAATTCTGCATAACATAATTCTGTGTTCTCAACCTGTGATACAAAAGACAGATGTTCTTTCTAATTTCTGAAATGCATACAAATGAGGCTGATAGTATTTACAGCTTAGCAATTTCCTCCATGTAATTATCGAAAACATAACCTCGCCTTGTCCTTCACTGAGAATCGATGAATGTAGAGTGGCATATTGGAAAGAGAATACCAAACACTTTTGAGTGCTCGATAAAGAACAGAGGATCTTGTAGTGTTGAGCCATTGACATCAATTGAGCACAATAAAAAAAGAAAGAAAAAAAATCAAATCTACATACATCTAATTTTACACCCATTCATCGATTATAACATAAAAGAGTGTATACAGTATTTGCAGTAACATGTATTTCTTGTGTCTAGATGCAAATTTTCAGCAGCAAATAAAAAATACTGAACAAAACCAACCTGCAGTGTTTTATGATGAACAATATAGTTGTTAGTTCTGATATAACACCCCAAAATCCAAATCTGTTTCAACCCTGTTGTTATGATAACTGAAAAGTGATATGTTGATGATGTTATAGCAACAAAACTGCAACTGGGATTGCTACTGTAACCGTAACACCTACCTGGTGCTTAGTAGCTAGCATTATGTTTCACAGTTAAATTAATTGTGTATGTAGATTTCTGTACTCAGCTATCCATGCATTTGGCTCTGTGTCAGCAGTCTCATTCTAAATATGTTATTAAAGCCAATTAAAGTAAATGAAACAGCTTTATAATTACTGCTGCTTCAATTGCTCCTGCCTCTGCAGCCTTTCCTGCTTGACCCTTTGAAACTCAAATGCAATTACATAGAAAACCAGCAAATACAGATATGTATGCAAATGCATAAAAACAAAAGAAATATATAACTTCTCATTACATAAAAGGTTGCACCAACTTATATTTATTCCCTTGAAACTTATGTAATTGATATTGCAGGCAACAACTACATACATGATGTGTTTTTACACTCTTACGGACCCCTCTAAGACCTTTCTATAGTCTATTCATTTTATTAGCCTATATGTAATTTTTTTTACCCAAGGCAAAACAAAAATGCTGTTTAAGCTGCTCAATGTATTTGCAAAATAACCTTTTATATTCAGATTTTTTTTTAATTCAAATACATGTTTCCAGTGAACCTTCTCTCTGCTTTTCCAACTTCCAAGTACAGTATCCTGATACTATTGACAAAGGACATACTTTCAAAGAAATACTACATTTGGACTAATTCAATTTTAAAGTCAGTCAACAGTGAGAGCCTTTTTCAGACATTTATTAATTCTTATTGGCATAAGAATTACATCACAAAGTTCTCTTTATTTTGCACAGGCAATATAAGTATAATGGAAAAATAAATAAATAATTAAAAAATATTACAAAACATAAATGGTCTTTGCAAGTTTATCACAACAAGGTCATGGATAGACACTAGCTCCCTGGAACCCTGAAAGGAGAAGAGAGTAAAGAAAATGGATGGATGGATAACTGATTTATTTTGTCTAGGGTTGTGTAGGGGTCTGACCCTATCACTGGATAAGAAGGGTACATACTGGACATATTGGCAGATACACCCGAGAAACAAACTCCCAATGTCAATATAGAGTCACTAGCTAATATAACAGGCATACTTTTGAACTGTGGGAGAAAACTATGAAAATTGATGCTGGCATATGAAAAACATGCAAACTCCATACAATACAACAAGATCAACAAAGCTCCCTGATTACTACTATCACTTTATAATTAGGGCACTGACTCTCAGAACTAAGCAATAACAGTCAAGTCCTATGCCTGCATTGAGACTCATCAATAAACAAGCAAAACTGGAGCCTCTTATTTACTCAGTTCCATTTATTTTGTTCTTTCTTGAACTTTCTTTGTGTGTTACTGCCATATTCTTAAGTCTTTGACATCTTATTAGAACATGGACCTTGTACCATAGCAAAGCCTTTATCTATACAATGTCAAAGCATTTAATTTTCTTTTCAGCACAGTGTAATGGGTCACATTATGTACAGCAGACAAATCACATCAGCCATGTATATATCTTGCAATACCTAGGCACTAGGTTGTTTCTAATTAAATTAGATACCATTATTTCCTTGTTCTCCTTTGACCTATTTCTTTTTATTGCTCATGTTCTTAAGGATTTTGCAAAATATACAAATGAGCGTAACGTGGTAATCATTTTGGGCACATAAATACTAATAAAACTAGCATGTCTCTAAGTTGGAAAACTCATTATACTGAATACACAAATAGATTCAAATTTGTTATAATTTCCTTTAATCAGTTTTTGAATGTTGACCATAATCTATTACTTAATGTAGTGGAAAGAAAAATAAAGTGAGTTGCATGCAAGAATTTCACTTTGTTTCTACAGAATTCTGAGAGGATTCCCTGAGGGAGATTAGCTACTTCCCTCAGTGTTCTTTTTTTGCTAGAAAACTGCATTTTCATTTGTTCACGGAGATCTGCTTATCTGGTTTAGACATTGATATGTCTCAAAACTGTTGAACTTTATTGCACTGACATTGCAAATATGCAGATATGTTGTATAATATTTAAAATCATTGTCATTTTCATAAACAAAATGAGAGTACAATTTATGGATTTGACATTTTGAGTATATTACTTATTTCAGGCTGATTAAGGTTAAACATACAGTACACTGAATAGGAATGATAGGAATGGTGAGCCTCAGGGCCTGATGATGGTCTGAATATACATTGAACATTGGCTGCTAGAATTTGGCTACCTAATTTGTCCAGATTATGCCTATCCAACCTGAAGGACTGAAAGGAAATAAATAATAAACAAATACAATTTTATCAGGAATCCACTGACATATCATTCCTGTTATGTTACTCAATTGCTGTAAGAAAAAGCATATAGAATTTTGTGAAATTATCTCAGTACTGCCCTATATTATTCTTGAGTCAAAATGTTTGGTTTGCTATAGTGCACTTATGATAATCTTTCACTGGGGATAATGACTCACAGAAATAGTTTGCATGTGAATATTTAGGACTTTATTGCTGCAAAATACTAATTGCTTGAATCCCACTTACAGATTCCCAAGTTGTTTTTCTGCTTGTCTTTTTTTGTTTTGTTTTGTTTGCCAGTGAAAACAATCAAGCTGAACTCAATTTATGTCAGTCCATCTATCAATTCATCCATTTTCTGTTCTCACTTTGTCCTGATCATGTTGTAGTGCCATTCTCAGAAGTCAATAGGCAATGAGTGATATACCCAGGACATGTTGAAGTAATAGTGAACCTGCAAAATATTGTTAGAGAGAAACTTTGCATTGCATTCTTTATTGCTTTCATTTAGAAAGCGTTGAAAGAGAGAGAGAGAGAGAGAGAGAGAGAGAGAGAGAGAGATCAAAAATAACTTTACATGAAATAAAAACCATGAACCATTATTATAGACAATCTTTGTTTTAGTCAAATTAACAGGTATGCCAATGAAAATTTCAATTTTTCCAGGTCTATTTACATAAGTCTGCACCCATCATCAGAATCCTTCACAAAATTTTGCATCCTGCCAGTGATACCAATTACTTCTCTCTTTCAAGTTTTGTCTTCTATCCCTGCCTTGTCCCATCTGCATATCTTTTCCTTGTCTTTTTTTTTTCTTTGACTCTAATCCTCATTTACATCCCCATCCTTCTCCACCATCCTTCGAGCAGTCACCACTCTCAGCAACTTTTAAGTTTCTTACAGGGCTGTTTACCAATGTTTTGGAAAGGTGCCATATTCTCTCCCTGGCAGAAACCCACAGTCATTTATTCTGCTAATGGCAGATAAATGAAGCATGGAGATATGGAGGCTAGTGCAGAGCTTAGCCTGCACTAGCCACACACAATAATGCACACTAAGCACAGATATGCACACACAAAATATGCTTACAAGAACAAACCAAAATTGAGATCATGCTCTTCTAGCCACTAATTGACACTGAGTGAAGACTATTTTGGAAAATCTTATTCATCTCACCAGCATTATGATGTGAGGCTTATCTACCACACCGTAGGCTGCTGGTATATGTTGTCAGTGAGTGACTGATGAGAGACATTTCCAACTTTGGGTTTACTGGTTCTTCTTAAGAGGATTATGTGACATCCGGAGAACAGCAAATAGAACCAATGTTTTGATCAGGCTTGGTACAAGAGAGACAGCAGCAGTGAAATAACAAGCTTTGTTATGTGGCAGCAAATCTAAAGAATTTACTGCAAATTCTGGTGGAAGTTCAAGAAAGTAAACTTCTAAATTAAGTTTAAAAAAGAAGAGGGAAAAAAAGACAAAAAAAACTAAATAAAAAAGCACCATGTGGGCTTTAAAGAAAGCTATGTTGAACTTTGGATATTTATTTGTATTTTTGGTTCATTTAATTTTTCCTCATGTTGTTCCTCTATGACACACACACACTGTACTGTAGATGTATTATGTGTACAAGAGACAAAGTAGAAGGGCAGCAAGGCTGGCAGCATTGGGGCAGAGTTTAAGCTGTTTTACCATGATTTGGATAGGAAGAGAAATGGAGTAGGGGTGGTCCTGAAGGAGGAGTTAGCAAGGAATTTAGTCAAGGTTAAAAGAGAGTCAGATAGGGTGATGTGTCTGAAGGTAGAAGTAGAGGTTATGCTCCACAGGTTGGATGTGACGTAGAAGAGAAAAAAAAGAAATTCTTCAAGGATCTTGATGAAGTGATAAAGAGTATTCCCAGGGAGGAGAGAGTGGTGATCCAAGCAGATCTAAATGGACATGTTGAGAAGGAAACTGAGGAGATAAGGGAGTGCTGGGCAGGTTTGGTGTCAGGATGGAGTGGGTGGAGAAAAGTTCTAGGAGTGATTTGTGATAAAGGGGTGGCAGCAAAGGCCAAGGGAAAGGTTTACAAGGCAGTGGTAAGACCAACTATCTTGGATGGTTTGGAGATAGTGGGCACTAACAAAAAGACAGGAGACAGAACTGGAACTGGTAGAACTGTAGATGTTGCAGTTCTCCTTGGGAGCGACAAGTATGGATAGGATTAGGAATGAGGTCATCAGAGATACAGCACAGGTTGAACGACTGGAAGACTGGAAGATAAAAATGGAGAGACCAAAATGAAATGGTTTGAGCATATGTAGAGGACAGTGGTTATATTGAGACAAAGATTTTAGAGATGGATCTGCCAGGAAAAAGACAAAGAGGAAGGCCAAAAAAAGAGATATAGATGCAGTTAGAGAGGTCATGGAAGTAGTTGAAGTGAGCACAGAGGATGCAGAAGACAGAGTTAAATGGAGGAGGATGACTGGCTGTGGTGACCCCTGAAAAGGGAACAGCTGAAAGAAAAAGATCCTTATACATTTTCCCTGTCTCCGTCCATCTCTGCCAAATATGAAAAGTAACTCATTGCTAAATATTTTCAAAACATTTAGACTTTGTTTATGTAATTTTGGAGCCAAAGAAAGAAAGTCAGACTCAGCAGCAGAGACTAAATTTGGCACAACAATGGATTCTGTTTTAGAAGATCTTAGTGTCAGCCAACTTTTTGTTAGCTTCTGAAGAATTTTAACTTTTAAATCAAGGTAAAAAAAAACATCAATTTGATCCAGAAAATGCAGTCTATAAAAATACAGGGTTGTGAAGGGTTATCAAACTTTGGTTCACTGCAATATACTGCTGTCTTTACTTTCACACAAGGAGTTCACTTTCTTCTCTTGTTCTCCCTTTTAATCAAGTTTGACTTTTTTAAGCAGTGTTTCATCTAAAATCAATCAAATGTAACATTCAACAAACAGCTGTGCTAACATTATATTTTTGATATAACTTAGAACATAGTGAAATTGCAGAAATGAAAAAGGCTGTGTCAAAAGTGCAAGACATGTATTATATTCTTTTCCACCTTCAAGAATAATTATTTTTATTTAAACAGGCTCTTTTGATCAGCCTTGGATGAGTGAGATATCTGAATTTAACAAAATGCACATTAAACACGCACAGCTTACATAAATCTAATGAAGAGCTTTTCAATCCCTACCATACATTACATTAATGAAGTATATTATAGTGTTAAGTGTTTTGCATGCAACAGGAATTTTACTGTCTGCATGTTCTTAATTGGACTAATGACTGTTTCAGTGATGCAGACGAATAGGTCAGTGCTCCACTTTGACTTTAAAACTTCACACAGCAATTTTTAACAGACGCCTAGCTAACTGTGAAATATATTCAGCCTGTAGATTATCATTTTAATTAATCTTGCTTACTTGGTCGTGAAATTTAAACATTTGCTGGGTTTGCTGGGTGGAGAGACGAGGGAGACGGTGGTTGTGGAATCCGGTGTGACAGTTAGAAAAACAGGGGAGCAATGTGTCAGTTGGATTGTGTGGTATGTAGGTGGGCACCAGCATATGCAAATTGGGATCACCTTCACAGAAAACTGCCACCGTCTGTCTAGTTAAAACGAAAGTCCCCACAAACAATTTGATCTCAGCAAAGTTTGGGTACTAAATTGGAAAACCAAGGATGTCACAGAATTGCAGTAAACAGTCTCGATGTTTAAGCTGTGGCAAAGAGCTGGTTTGGATGCCCTGTTTTTGAAATCTTTAACCTGATTGCCTGATGGTAAGGGATAATTTTAGAAAATTTAACAAAATCCTTAATGGTGTTCACTAATTTTGCCCTATGCCTAATAGCACTTTAAACTCTCAATTTATCCAGTATTTGTTCATGGGAAATGCATTTAGCGCAAGTGAGAAAAATCACTGTGAGTATAAAAAAATAAAGAGCAGCTGTTAATAGTCATCCATCCATTTATCCATCCTTCCATCCATCCATCCATCCATTTTCTTTACTCGCTTGTTCTTTCAGAGTTGCGGGGAGGTGATGCCTATCTCCAGCCATCAGTGTGCGAGAAGCAGGGTACACCCTGGACAGGTCACAAGTCTATGTTGATAGTCAGAAATATCAAATTTTATGTTCCTTTGGTAATTTAAGAAAGTCTAAAAACAGCTTACCATAATCTTGAACAAAGGAAATCATACTGAATTCAATACCGGTCAGCTATTCTGGACTGAAAACATTTTGGTGTTGCCATGTTGCTTTTCTTGACTTCATGGCTAAAGTTGTTTGTGTAGTTTTATATTCATATACAGGTAATTAGATTCACAGTATTTAAGCTGCTGCTTAAAAGTCAAAAAGTTTATTTTTTTATTTTTTTTATTTTTGTTTTTCTGTTGTTTTTAATTGATGTCTTACATTATTTTGTGTGGCAAAACCACAGATTTCTACCTTTTGACATGTCTGAAGTGCTGCAGCAGACATGTATCAATAAAAGCTCTTTCTTTTCTGCGTTTTTGGCTATAGAAACATGCCCTTTTTTGTTTATTTTTTGTTTTTGATTTGTTTTTAAGGCATAGAGCATGTCAGAACCTCATTTTATTACTCTTCTATTCCTGCTATTAGATTATTTTTACTCCATGAATGATTCTCTGTTTAATCCTGTAAAATACAAATTTTATACAAGAGGATACTAAACTATATAACAGTTCAATGCACAGCTTAAGGGAAGCTAATGATCATTTTGAAACCACCTTCCACCATTATGTAAGAAAATTTATAATTCATTTTCATTATTCTGTTAATATATATAATTTTAAAGTTGTTAATAACTTACTGAGTTGGTGTGTTTTATATCTCTAATGAAAAAGCATACATTCTATCACTTTCTTGGCTCAACAGTAAAATAATTAAAGTTAAATTTAAGGCGCAGTCTATCACAGAACGGCCTTGTGAGCTACACCATTTTGCACAAACAGCAAGCACCCAGACTAATAGGAGAGCTGGACTATAGCCATGTCAACCATCCTAAACACAGCACAGCATCTTCTCTACATTTTTCAAATCTCTTGACTTTCTTCCTCATGCTGCTGTTACCTGACATTCGATGAGCTGCACTCAAATGAAGTACTGTAATACATTTTTCAGTGCATACAATGCAGAGACAAGCTCACTTTTTAGTTTTGCTTCTGGCATCTAACCCCATTGCCAGACACACATATATTTTTAATGCTTTGTCTCAAGTTATCGCTTAACATTTCTTGTAACCGCTCCTGCAACATGCACAAGAGCATATCTTGTCTTGCACAAGCCTTATCAGCCCCAGGAAACAAGTGCTCGTACAAAAGCAGGGTGCTGGAGGTTTGCATCAGAATACCTTCTTCTGGGAGACCTTTGTTCACCTCCAACCAGGGGCCATTTTTTACATTCTTTTTATATTGTGATTCATGTCTCTCATAAAGCCAAAGCAAGAAATTGATTTTTCATTACTTTTGTTTTAATGAATGTGTAATTCCATCCAATTTTCATTGCCATCTGGAAATGTGTAAACTGTTGAGGTTAAATTTAGAGCAGAAGTCTGTCTCAACCGAGACAGATGCAACATGGTAAAAGGATTGGAAAAACTCATGCTCAAAACCTGAACATTGCATACAAAGTATCAATGTGACTATGTAGAGGAGATGTGTGATGTACTTAGATCTGGAATATGGAAGAATGTGATGGTAACAAAAATAGCTATATTTCATATGCCTAAAATACTTAATTTTCAGAATGATAAAAAGCAACATAATTCTGTTTGTAATCTTTTGCATCAGTCATTTATAAATGGTATTTTGTAAATGCTCCATGAACATTTATTGTTAAATGCATGTTTGGCTTATGTGTTAAGCTACTCTACAAAATATTTGAGTCAGTTTTTTTCTAAACTTTTTCTTGTAAATAATCAATGTCAAAACAACTTATCTTATTTGTTTTGTAGGTTTTCATTCTCTTTTGTATATTTATATTTTGTTTTTCCGCTCAGTTGGAGTGTAAGACTGTGGGGGTTGTGTTAAGCCAGTTCCCACTGCAGGAGGGGCCCTTAAAAAGCCTGGACTGAAAAGTCTTTTGAAAGTATGCATGAGAGATATTGATCAAGCGAGCGTGGGGACCCACCAAGTAGGTTTACACATAGGGCCTTGAATTACAAGCTACGCCCCTGCTGCTCAGTGTTAAAAAAAAAGAAAAAGAAAAAAAAAAGTGTTTCCTTGTGGCACTAAACTTAAAGAAATACTTCTACACAAATGTTTAAACATTTAAAGCAACAAATGGTGCATGATAAAGGGAACATGCTCTGGTGATACTAAAACTTTGTTATTCATTTATTTATTTATTTATTTTTGTTAGGTTGATTTTGCTGGTAATACATACTTCCCATGTGATGCAACACCTCCAAGTTTCTTGTTACCATTGCAATAGTCAATAAAAACTGTTTAATCATTACATTTACCTTTAAGCTACAATATACATTGAAAGTGAATTGAGTGTAAATACATTAGTTGACATACTCAAAAACCTTAGAATATGAACTGATGATTTTTATCTTGTTCTTATTTCATTTTTTCAAGTTTTAAGGTTTCACATCATCATGCTGACATAAGCATGTATGTTGCTATAGCTACCAAATGATTTTGTATGCACATGCTGTACATATGGATTTCTTGTGACTGCATCTTGAATGGTATCCAAGGTCATTGTGTGGATTGTTTGAATTTTGAATATATCTTTTGAATTACCAAAACATATTCACAGACCCCCACTTTGTGTGGGTTGAGTGGTAATGTAGTCCACTAGTAATACATGAATGTTTAGTCAGGTCAATAATTTAATAATAATAATAATAATAATAATAATAATAATAATAATAATAATAATAATAATAATAATAATAATAATAATATCATCATCATCATAAATAATACTGTTTGTTTAGTCAGGTCAATAAATAAAAAGAAACATTGTTCACTCTTTATAACTATATAATGCAGCACATTATCTATTTAAAGCTCATGACCTTGAAGACATTGTTAGAATCAGTTCGAGGTTCTTAAAAAGGTCTGTCAGAGGAACTTTTCAACATGTTTCTCATTCAAACACTACTACTATTTTATAAGGAGCCTTTCAGACATTTGCAAAATTTTGGGGTGAGGTTCTTGCCCAAGAACACACTGAAACAAACACAGATTTTCCAGTAACATGGTAGTGTTTCCAAAACACTTAGGAAAAAAGAGAAATAAATAAAGCTTTAGGTGAGGGTGATCTAATCACTAACATTCTATTTTTATCTGTTTATGGTGAATTTGTGCTTTCCCTTTGAGATTATTTTTTATAACTTTTATTCCATAAATTATTTAATCTTTTATTGAAACGTGTAGCAATCATGTGCAACAGCAGCACTTCAATCACCTCAATAACAAATAAACACTTTTTTATAACAACAGTTTTTGTTAGTCTATGAATACACATGTGGGTCTAAAAAGATGCAATCTTCAATTTTATCAAGCTTTCTTTTTCCTTTTCTTTTTTCTTTTTATTTTTTGGGTGAGGGGGCACACTTGTTTATTCCATACAGAAACAATATAGTTTCTGTGCATGTCTTGTGTGTATCTGTGAATATTTGCCACAGCCACTGCTTGATCTTTCAATTTGCAACACAGTTTACCCTGCAGCATCCACTTCTTCTCAAAACATATTTATTACTGCATAACAATATTCTCAGCATTTTTTATTTTTTTATGAAAACTGTCTTTGAAAACATATTTACAATAAGTCTGAAACACAGCAGCATTTACAGGAAACAAAAAAAAAAACCCAAAAACTAAACAAAACAAACAAACAAAAAAAGCCTCATCTGCCCCATCATTATGAACTGAACAGAAATTGGCCGAAGAGTTTGTCCTTTGATGCATTTTTAGTGTCTGCTGTGTTTGGCTATTTGATTTAGACAGAAGCTCTTGGCAGCCTAGAGTTTATACAGTAAATGAGAGTTTTGGCTTGAGTGACTAGTTGGAAGAAAAAAAAAAGTTTAAAAAGAATATAGAATAATAAAAAAAAAAAATCTATGATTCCTCCCCCACCCCCCACATTGCTGTCTCTTGGCATCCTGTGTTTTAGTAACAAAAAGTCTGAAAACACATATGTATATATATGTGTTTTAATAATAATTTTATAGACATTTCATCACATGACCTCTTTGGTCCAGTATGGTGTATAACATACTGTATTCAGACCAGAGTGGACCTACACACTCAGCCTGTGCAAGGCTTCATCATTGCTGATTTGCACTGTATTATATCCTTACAGAGTTCAAATTTAGTTTTACACACTTAAAAGGTTTTGCTCAAATTTGAAGTTTGTTGTCAGTATATGATGCTTTTTTGTGTGTTTTGTTTTTTCTGCTATCTTTTACTTAGTGTTATTCCTGTATCAATCACTATTGTTTGTCACCAGACATTGCTGCTTTATGTTTGTTTCACACACAAAACAACAACAATGTGCTTTTTTTTTGTTGTTATTTTTTTAAATGATGTCCTTGAGTGTTTGTGCCACTGCACAGCAGAATCTATGTGACCTATACACAATTAATAATTATCTGTGTGAATTTATTTGTTTTTTCTTCCCATTTTGTTTTTCTTATTCTTTCATGTCTTTCATTGTATAAGTCTTTATAAAACAAGACTTGGCCTGAGGAAAGTAATTTATCTTAGCTGATTCAGAATCACCTGTCAATGTTTAAATTCATGACAGAAATAAACTCAAATCCAATTGCAGAATTGATTTCTGGAACTTATGTTTCAGATTTCTGAGAAAAGAAATGATACCAGGATCAAAGTCTAATTCAAAATGAATGCAAATGAAGTCAAAAGCATTTTTTTAAACTTTTATTAGTAACGTTCACCTTATTTGGAAATCTTTTTTTTTTTTTTACACAATATACTAACTTTTATGGAAACATTATTGTACAGGACTAACTTTTGGACAATTGCATGTCATTTATAATTATAAATTATAAAATTTCTCTTAATTGAAACAACAGGGTTCAAACACCTGTGGTGCGCACACCTTTGAAAAAAATGCATAATTTAACGGTTTAACTCAAGATCAATTTACATCCAGCTTATGGAAGTTGACCCGACTGGCACTCAGCAGTTCAGAAAACACCTTGTAGCAATAATTACAGACTAATGGGATGACTCCTATAATTGAAACAGCATGCCAAGTCTTTTACACTTTTAATCCCATGTAGATATATATTATGTATATTTTTTTAGCTTTCACAGCAACCTGACAACTTTTCTCATTATTTATTTTTTTTTTAATTATCCTTTTTTTATATGTTCTGTCTATGTGATATGACTTCATAAAGGATTATGCACTGCACAAATTGTCTTTTTTTTTTCTTTGAGGAGAAAAAAGTATCAAAACTGATTCAGATAAAGTCTGGTGCCTGCACTTTGCATAATTTAGCTTGTCAAATGAGAGTTGTGTCAGAAACTGGGACGTGTTTTGGTTAGAGAAGCCAATGTAGCCTTGAGCCAAAAGCCTCGAGCTGACATGAGAAGCATCCTACACCAGTCTGATAAGCTTTCTAATACCAAAACCACCTTCTTTTTCTTTTTTTCAGCCCCCAACTTCAACAACTTTGTACTTTGAGCTGACAATTGATATCACTTGAGGCAATTTGCCAGGCTTTGTGCAAATACCTCCTCACCCACAAAGGATTTGTGCTATACAATTGCAAGTGCAATGTATAAAAGCAATGGTTTTCCCCTTTAAGTGGCCATATATATCCCCCAAAACCTTAAATATTGAAGACGTTGCACACAAATATATGTTCAAACTATCATGCATTTCTTTTTTTTGCAGCTACAATAAAAAATACATCCCCAAATATCATATTTAGTTAATAATAAAAAATAAATATATTGTTTTTACAGTTTGACAGTTTCTATTATTTATTTATTTTTTTCCCTCTAAAAGTCACTTTTTTGTAGCATTCTCACACTAAATCATATAAACACACAAATGTCAGCTTTGTTGTTGTTAATTCTATTTCGGTTTCTTCCAACTCCTCCTAGCAACACAACTGAATATTAAAAGCTAAAACTGGAACCATAAACATATGGCATTGGTTTCCAAGTGCGACACCACCAGCATTTTAAAACTTTTTCTTGCTCTTTCTTTTCTTCATAAAAAAGGCCACTTCACAGCTCTAAATCTAATCCAGCTAACATGTGGCCAGGAATGTGTTTTGGGGCCAAGCTATGAGTAATGACGCACATGTGTGAAAGGCCAGATCTAACCATGGGGAGCTAAACAAGCAAGCTTTAGGTGGCTTGACCTTTGAACCAGGCCAAAAATTGGTGTGAGGGAGCTACCTCTAATGAAGGGCTTCTGAGTGGAAACTGCTGTACCTCCTGTCATTTACAGAAATCACTATTAAAACATTTGTCAAGAAGATTTCCTTTTAAAGTTTTAATTTCATCACATGAAGCTGAAGGAGCACATGTGCTCTTTTGCAGCAAAGCCTCATTTCACACTCAATATGACACTTGGAAGCTGCCCAGTCTTCTTTTCTTAATCATGGAGCAAATCTATTCAAGAAGTTGTGGAAATAAGAACCTATCTGACAATGGAGATGGTGAAAGTAGAAAGTACTGATTGTGGCATTTTATTATTATTATATTAAACAGGTTTACAAAGTTAGAATGCTGAAGTCATGTATCAGCTGTAAGCATTTTAAATTAGTAATCTAGGGACACATTACCTGGTTAAGAGAAGAAAACTTCTTGGACAGGGGGGCACAAGTAGAGAGGTATTGAAAGGTGCATTTTTATTGTACTGACAAAACCCATGCAACATTTTTATGCCATGCAGTTTTAAAATTGCATTAATTATTATCAGTTACAAAGAAAACAGACAAAAAAGCAATGCTCAATGGGATTAGTGTCTTGCCCAGTGTCACTTCAGCAAGCTGTAAGGGCTTGGTATAAAACTCCTGACCCACTGGGCCAAGCCACCCTCAGATATATATTTCAAAATAAAAATCCAATCTTTCCAAACAATCTGAACAAATATGCTGAAATACCCATGCAAGTACTGAATATGTCCACATTAATGGCATATCAAAATATAGAGAAAGAACTTTGTTTGGCTTTGCTAAAGAATTCCCAAAACAATTAAATCTTGCATTGTTGTTGGTTTTTTTTTTGTTTCATTAACAGTACACAGTTATAAACCACTTCAGCACACTATCGTAGTTCAGCAGTGACAATATCAAAATACTTTCATAATCTGAGCACACAGATACAACTAGAACTTTTTTGTTTGTTTGTTTTATTTTGTTTTTAAGATCAACTTTGAAAAGTGATTTTAAAATTCTCTTTTTTACACAAAGCCCAATTTGCATTTAGATGGAAGGTGCAAACTCTGCATAAAATTTCTTTTTTTAAAATTATCAACAGTATTGATATGTGGTCCATGTCCCCAATGGTTTGTGCGCTAATTAAAATCTGAAGATATAATACACACTAACAGACATAATTTGCGTTTTTATCATTTTTGGAAGACATTCCTTTCTCTTCCAAGATCTAGTCATGTTGTAAAACGTGTCTCAAAAAGTAACTTTTTAGCAGTAATGATTTTCAAAATGTTGACTTGCTTTTTGACCCCAAATAGTTAACAGATCAACACAAAGAGGGTTTACAACAGATTTATGTCCCCACTACTTGAGCAATACTAGTAATCACAGACACAGAATCAGGCTGCTTGTATGTTAGCACCCAGGACCTGTTTCTCTGCTTTTCGTGGGTCAAAAAGCACAGAAGCAGATGAGATGATGGATTACATTGTAACCAGTGTGTATGTGTGTGTGTGTGTGTGTGTGTGTGTGTGTATTTAGTAAAAAGAAGCCAGTCAATGATTTTGTCTTTATTGACACTGCTGTTTTCATTTTTGGATATCTTTGAAGTCATAATCTTATTCAACCATTGATGGCTTATACTAGTAAATTTAATTAAGTCGTTTTGCTTAGTTAACATTTTACAGCCTTCTATTGTAACCTTTTGATGAAAACATAAGGAAGGGTAATAAATATCAGATGACATTTTTTTGTTTTGTTTCCAAAAATAACACATTTGCAATTCAAAAGTATTTTATCGCCATCTGCTCAGTACAGCAGGGTCTCTGGCACATGAAGCACTGATTAACTTTGCAGCCCTGTGTAATTAAACATTTTGAGTGGTTTAAATAGAATAACTAGTCAAAATTGTATTTAGGAATCACATAATCAAGGTCAATAAGTTGAAGTAACTGAAACAAATGGACTTTCTAGGACTACCATTCATGAATACACAAAATACAAATGCTCCACCTAATAATAAACTATGTATACTTTCCATAAGACCACATATACATAGCCACATTTAAGTCTTAAAAGCAGTTCAGATGGAACAATAGTTTAGTATTTATTGTAATTAGGAATAATGTACAACAATTATAACAATATGAAGTACTTTCTTTTAATGGATATTCCCTTTATACTGTAATTCAGAGAGACCCAAATATCCCTGGCATGATGTGGGTGTAAATTTGTGTGTGACTTTGTCTTTTTGTAAAGGTTTCTGTTTGAAATAGGCTAATCCCCAGACAAGAAACAAGGTATGCAAATTTAACAAAGTAGGCCAGTATGCGAAAGAGGCAAGGTGAACCCTTCCAAAGTGTTTAAACTCATGAATGTAGGTCTGTGGGTAAGTGAGAGGGATGATAATCATATTTTGCATGATTGTTTTCTTTCAACTAATATGGATGGTATATATTTTAATGACTTTTTAATTATATAAAAGTTAAAGGACAGATGGGAAGAAAAAGTTTAGCACAAGTGTAAGCAATATTGTGTTAATTTGAAAAATTGGGAAATCATATAGGGTTAGTTGGAGAAAAAAAAAAAAAAAAAACATTACTCAAAGTTCTGAGTGTTCTCATGTCTTAGAAAAAAAAAGCTCCTGCAGTGAAGGACACTATCACAACATATTAGTCGTGGTAAAAAATTGATCTCATGGCGATGGAATTAAATTAATTTTGATATTGCTTTTGTGCCTTTCTGTAGCAATCAGAACAGTCTGAACTTTGCTTTGTGATGTAGAACAGAGTAAGGTGGAGTTTGAACAACTGATGGTTGATCTATATATGCTTCCATCTCGCCCTATTTGTTCCACATGGGGGGGTTCCACTTTCACTTCAAGCTCGGGTCCTCTACCAGAGGCCTGGGAGCTTGAGGGTCCTACGCAGTATCTCAACTGTTCCTAGGACTTAGTGGGGGCTTTCGTCTTGATGTACTGCAGGATTTTGCATGTTTCATCTTGTATAGTGGCTCTGATGCTCAGAAGTCTTCTGCCTCACTACTTTCTCTTAGTGTACATTCTCAGGGTGCTGGATTTAGGGTGAAACCCAGCATGCATCATGTCTAAATGTCTAAACACACATACAGTGTCTATATGACAAGCATGGTCAATATACATTAACCTTCTTTACAAAAACGTCTCTAAATAATCTCAAAAAAGTCTCTAAATAATCTCAAGAACTTGTAGTCGAGATTCAATGACTTTTCTTCAACAGTAACTTTCTCTTTTGCGGTTGCCCGTAAATCTCAGAAGAACCCGGACAGCAGTTCTTGTATGTACAGTCTCTCCTATCACCTGTTGAAGCTTGTAGCTTCTTCAGAGAGGTCACAGTCATGGTCGCCTCGTTCATAAATCTCCTTCTTGCACAATCACTCATTTTGTGAGTATGGCCTGCTCTTGGTACATTTACACATTACAAATTTCTTGATGATGGATTTAACGGAACTCCTGGGGATGTTTAGGGCTGTGGAAATCATGTTGTTTCCACCCCCTGACTTGTACTTTTCAATAATCTGTTCCATTAGCTGAATTGGAAGAGTCATTTTAAAAGGGAGTGAATATGTATGCAATCACTTATTTGACATAACTTTTTTTTTAGAATTTAATTGTTATAACTCTGTAGAAATTTGAAATTAAAGAAAATGTTTGTTTGTTTATATATAAACATACACATTTAAATGTGTTTTTCAGATTTGCAACACTAGGTGATAATAGTGCCCCCACCTCACACACACACACACACACACACAGGCAAATCCAAGTTCACCCATCTTTCATGTTGGTGGGTTAAAAATAACTACAGAAATGAAGAAATTGGTAACTTTTCACAAAATAAGAGTCAATAGGTAGTGATTTTACAAATTCCGATTTATATCCAGATTTGTCCAATATAGTTTATAGAGGTTCACTATTTTATTTGTCATATTATATAAACTGTATGGAGTTTGATACTTTAAATCTCTGTATGCCATGTAGGCAGTAAGCAAACAGTGCAGTCTCTCTTCAAATAGCTTGTCCACCTCCATGCCATCTTCCTCCTCTGAACAGTATCTACTATTCATGTGACTGGTAAAATGTGTTAACATTTTGCTTTTTTTTTTTACTTTTTGCATTTCATTGCTTTCCTCCGTTATGAAATAAATTGTCTTTTTGTGTCTATCTTATTATCTCCAATGTTGAGTCTCCCCACATCAAATCACCATCGTTATCTGTATCATAATCACTGGAGAAGGTGCTAGATCTTTCTCTTTATATATATATATATATATATATATATATATATATATATATATATATATATACACACACACATATATGCATTGCATAGCTTATTCAAACTGAAAGTAAATGAAGTGTGACTTCATTACATTACTCAAGGGCACTCAACAGGCCCAATGTGAACACAACACCAAACTATTTTTTTTCATGACCAGTAGTTTTTAAAGCTTATTAAAATTAACTATGCCTTTGTTAGAAACTGGCACATTAGAAAATAACTATTTATTAAAGCACCTCATATTGAATATTGATTTTTTTTTTTTTTTGGTCCTTGAAAAGTTCAGCAGTATGTAACTGGAATTCAGAGTAAGCTTGTACGTTTTCATCAAATGCTATGCAGTTGCAATTATTTATTTATTTATTTAGGAAGTGTGCAAACTTGTAGACTTTTATTTGAGGCCAAATACGATACAACGGTCCACCCAGCCAGTTGGTGCTCAGCAGGAGTCCAATGAGAAGAGAAAAGAAGAGCAGAGTCAAGCTGAGCTAAACCACGCTTTAATGTTGGGATGTGGTGGTAAGATTCATAATTACTGACAAAAATAATATATGGGCAGCTAAAGGTCTTTTGATCAATCTGGTCTGGAAGAAAATAATGAATAAATGAAAACAACTTTTTAATTTCTTTGAATTAAGTTTTGATTCAGAAACTGGGGGGGCTGATTCATTCAAGAGGAGAGGTAATTTGAACTGTTAATTAATAAATTGTATTTATTCATTTATATTTTGTTCCATAATAGAGATTGAACTTAAAAAGAAGGATCATCAAGAATCATATCTTAGTGTTTTCTTGTCATTTTCTTGGTTAAATGCTAATTTGGATAAGTCTCTGAGCAAGGCTTTGCAGCGAGGACAACAAATCCATTCAGATGCTCACAGAGACGAGTAGTGATGCCTACAACACAATAATTAGATGAACTATTATAGGCGAAAGATATTAAAAGGGACTTTTTTAAGCTTCACTGAATCTGGCAAGTTAGTTGAAAACAAAATTGAAAAAATATCTATGGTTTAATTAAAGGTACAGTACTTTTTTAGAATGCTCCCTTGAAAATCTTGGACCAAACATCTTGTCCAGACTAACATTATGCTCATCAATCAATAATTTCAGGTTTACATAATTAAAAAATGAACCTGAATAATACTATACAACCTTTCAGTCATTGAATTAAAGCTACATATGTATGCATATACACATGCATGTACACACACATATACACACATACATACATATATATGTGCATATATGTATGGTTTTTTTTCTTTCTTTTTTTTTTTTTTACTTTTCCCACAGTGCAATTATTTGAGTCACAGAGGTAGATTACACTTGGAAATAAAAAAATGAAAACAGGCGGACATTCCAGGGAGATACTAGTTAATTATATACAAATATAACTAAACCAGATGGAGGCAGATTATCTTCTCTAAAGAAGCTCATCTGCTATCCTGACAGCACATGGTGAAAAAAATGGAAAAGACTTGTTTTTTTTTAATATTATAAGTATGAGTCAGACTTTAAAAAAAAATGCATCTGTGCTGTTGTTTACACACACACACACACGTATATATATATATATATATATATAAAACATTGTTAGATCTCAGTGCAGTCCAACCTATTGTTTGTGCTCAAGTAGTTGTCTTTCAGTAAATTTTTCCTTTAAAGAAGAAAGGAGCTATAACAAAACATCTGGTTGTATGGATGAATGAGTGCAAAGCCAGCTTATCCTTTTTATTTTGTAAACAGACTAATTCTATGCCATTTATAGACCAATATTGCTGTACAACTCCATTCATTCATTGTTTGTTTGTTTATTTATTTGTTTTTTTGAAGCCGTCACTCTTTCCAGTTTGATTTCAAATCTTCACATTTCATCAAATCCCACATTTTATCATTGTTTCATGAATCTCACATTCATGAGCATCACATCAGCCCTTTCTAGTTCATCCTTCCAGTTGTCCTTGAATACCATATATTCAATCTGCGTTTTTAGGTCTTTTTCTTACTGGTTTATTTTGTTTTTATTCTCTCAGGGCCTCACTGATGCATCACACTTTAATTGTTTATTTCTCTCACATCCCCTTCTCCTCACTCCCTGAATGGTGGGGAACTACATAATGACTGTTGAAGTCAAGGAATAAAGCATATATATATATATATATATATAT
>NC_051443.1:21648453-21722517 GCF_001649575.2 Kryptolebias marmoratus
TTTTTCATACCTGAGACTCTTTCTTGGACGTCTGCCATTGTGATAGTTACCGGGGCTTGGTCAGGGAGGTTTCTGTGGTCATCTCGTAGGGAGATTAGCCACTGTGCATTACTGTTGTGGGATGCCTCCCTTTCCCATATGCCTCTCCAGTATTGTTCGGTCTCCAGCCTTGGTGGGTCTGTTCTGTTGTTGTTACTCTGCCATTGAGGGTACACTTTAGCTGGTTGGGTGGAGAAGAGCCGGTTAATTCTCCTGGCTTCATTCTCTCTTGTGTATCTTTTTAGGTGGCTGGCCAAGGTTTGGAGCCTTTGTTTGGCAGTTTCGAGTGCTTCAGGCATGGGCATCTGGTTGTACTTCTTGGGTACTGGTCTTTTCATTGCACTTCTTTGGATCTCTGACAGTTGGCTCACTTCTCTCCTTGTTACCTTGATTTTAGCCTCTAACTGTCTTTTCCATGGTGGGTATCGAATCTCATGGCTGCTCTTATAGCCAAGCATCTCCAGGATCACTGATGCTAAGTTGTACATTAGCTCATTGGTTTCTGTTATGGTGGTGGGAGGAATTGTTCTCAGTGCTGCATTCACATTTTCCATGAGACTTTCGGATGGTACTTCATTCAGCCGTTGTAATTGGCATCGGGGTTGTCTACTGCCCATCCGGGCTACGATTTTATCTGTCAGGTCAGTGGCTGTTTTGTTCAGCTTAGATGGTTCGTTCATTGGGGCTGCATACCCAACCTCTGGGTGGGGAGTTGAAGTTAATTCCCCTCTAACCTGGCATCCTGGCTCCTCCCCCTTGCCATAGCATTTGTGTTGCACCTCATCAATCTCAAGTTGTGATAGTAGTTGCCGTTTGTGGATATTGGAACATTGAGCTACTAGTTGTTTGGCAGTCAGGGTTGACTGGGGATGTCGAAGTAACCATTGTTCCAGCATTCTTTGCATGTAACCTCTCTGACTAGGGTTACTTGAGTAGTAGCATTCCAACAGATCCATGTTTTCACCTCTCATCCATTTCCTCCATCTTGTTCCAGTAGCCCATTTTTCTGGTTCCCCAGCACCTGACGCAGACCTTGTTTGGCCAGGTGACGTCTGAGCCGGCATGTGATTCATATTTATCTCTCTCATGGTATGAGGTAGGCAGTAAGTCAAAGGGTCTTGCCTAAGGACCCAGACTGGATATCTCAATTTCACTGTTGTATCTTTGCCCCAGCCTGGATTTGAACCCGGGTCTCCTGGGTGAAAGTCTGGTGACTTACCCATTGCTCTTGCGTGCATGTGTAAGCGTCTGTGGAGTGGGTGGCAGGACCGACGTGAGAGTGACTCCTGTGAGTGTTTTGTTTCAATCTGTTATTCTGTCTTTCACACTTCACCTGCTGACATTGGTGGGGTAGTTTAGTTAGTTGTAACGTGATTTTGTGACCCCAGCACTGTCTGGTGGCATGGACCACTGACCCAGGGACAAGGGGCTTCATAAGCTCACACACCACCATGGAGTAAAACTTTGTTTGAAGATGAACTGCTCAGTCGAAGATTGTGCCAAAGTGATCGGACAACTAATGGGATTTGATAGTGTGAAGTCTGCATCACAGATGAATAAGGTTGTTCTGATTTTTTTGGATCATGAAGATAACATTTGCACAGTTGTTGAAAAGGGTGTTATCATTTTCAACAACTGTTCTATACACACACACACACACACACAGAGCAATTGTTTTTTTGTTTGTTTGTTTTTTGTATTTCAGACAACATTGGGAACATTTCTGTTATCATTATATTATCAGAGCCTTGATAGGTGACCTCAGTCTTTCAACAGACTTTCAAAAAAAGGGTGGCCCAGCAAGTTTGAATAATGGCAAAGTTTGCAAGTCCAATCTATGCATAGTTTCTTGATTTTTGTTGACATCAGCAAGCACAGATGGCTTAGAGTGTTCATTGTGACCCATCCACATGCGCTAAACACAGAAATTTCATTGCAGAGACAAAATTTAATTAGGGGACTTTAAGTGCAAGCAAAACAATCTGCAGTGTGACACACAGCAGAGTCTGCACCGTCAAACTTTTGTCCTTTTACTTGTAAATATCATCACCATGTGCTGAAACTGTACTGATTTATTCACCTAATTTGTTATATGCCAGTTTTTTGTAAAAGAGTCTGCACACACTGATTTTCTTTTTAGAAATAAAAAAAAAAATGTACCAAAGCATGCTGGTTTAATGAGTTGTCATCTGTTCCATTGTCTTCTCAGCTTTGGCAGAAATAGGTGACCGTCTGCCAGAGCTGCAGCCATAGTTAGTGGTGGGTGGCTTTGAAAGAATCTCTATAATTTCCCCATCACTGTATTGTACTGTAATGAAATTAATCTAAACAAAGGTGAGGTGGGACTCATCACTTATGAAACGTGTAAAAATAAAATAAAACAAAACATATGTAGTGAGCAGCATCTACAAGACAAACCCAAACCACAATTTTTTGTCAAAAGCGAGCCAGTCACTTTGTTGACAAAATCCAAGCACTGACAAATTTCCACAGATCTAAAAGGAGCATGAAGCTGAGTCTAAAATTAATAAAATAGAAAATAATGGCAACACCATTATTTGTAACATTTGTAAAAGAAACTAATGTGCAAGTAACTGTCTCTCAAACACAAAAGGTTAGTGAGGAAAAAAAAGGGTTTATATAAAAGACATACTCTAACTTTTCAAATGACTTAGGGGATATTGAAATAGAGAGAGAAAGAGCTGTCTTTCTTCATTTTACCAGTGAGCTGCTTGTGGAGGAGGCGGTGAATCTCTAAGTGCTCCAAGTGGAGCCATTCAGAGCCAACAGTATAATAATGTGGTTGTACTTGGTTGATCCCAGATGTGAAAGGTGTACAACTGAGTGATTCTAAAGGAGTTGCTGGAAAGTATAAGAACCCAGCTCATCCTCTCTGAGTCAGGGGAAGCACACAGAAAGATACCCAGTATTCTCCCCTTTACAAGTGTCAAAAATCTATTCTCACTTTTCAAAGTCTTTTCTCTTTGCTGGCACATACGCATAAGAACATTCACAGCTTGGGTTACTGTCTTCAAATCATCACTCTGCTAGTTTTCAAGAATAGGATATGAAACATAACTGTCATATTACATATTTTCTTGCTGTCATGAAAACATTCCTCACTTGTATGGATTGAAACTGGAATTTTTATAAAGCACAGCAAGCTATCTTAATTTCTCCCTAAATCACTGAAGCAAATGACAAGGCTTCATTAAACCAAATGACAAGTTGTACACAGGCACCAGTGGCAGGAAGCTTGACAGACTAATCTAAAATGTGGCAAAGAAAAAAACAGACAACAGAAACAGTAAAATTGCAAACTCACCTGAAGGGATGTTTGGGAAATTGAAGGAAGCAGACTCAACTCTGTAATTAGACCCACCTGATGCAGTTCTAACTACCAAGTACCTAAACAAGTGGGTTAAAGAAATTTTATTATGGTCTGTCTGCCAGGAAAGCAGCAACATTTAGCCATGCCTTCACCGAGTGCAAAACACATCTGTCTCAAGATTGTTAAACAAGTTTAATGATGCTGTGATTGAAATGGTTTTGTCTGTGGCTATTGGCCTGTTGGTTAGAACTACAGCCATCTGTCTTTGGTAACTCATTTAGGCGGAGCAGCCGGGAGTTTGTTGATTCCAAACTTGTTTTCCCCAGCTCCTGTAAGAACAACCTCTAGCTGTCCACTCACTGTTAAGATGGGCAGGATCCTCAGTGTCCTCTCCACTTTCAGAGGAAAGGTCAGAGACACTCACAAAAGTGGAGGACTCCAGTGAGCATTCCGTGTCAGACTTCCTGTGGAAGCTTGTGTCTTCTTCATATGTGTGCAGTTCGCTGGTAGATAAAAGCTGCATGACCATTTCTAAAGTCTTTTCTGCACTGCAAGGTTTCTTAATTTCTGCTCCTTCTCTTCGCTCCAGGTCTTACTCTTCTTTACTTCGTAATGAAAAGGTCCTTCACCCAAGCTGAATAATCATCCTTGGCTGTGAAAGCACCCAGGTTCATATACACACTAACAGTTGTTGTTTTTGTTTTGTTTTTTGAGTACAGTAAAGGCAGGACGCTATGCTTCTACTCAAGCACATCTTCAAGAAAACAAGAAGACATGAAACACATCACTGAAAGAAAACAAGCAAACAAACAAGCAAAAGCTATAAGGGCCTCGACATTGCTTTATTATATGAATGGCAAAAAAAAAAAAATACATTAACTTCATGCACTAGTTTACAATGTGAAAATGGTTGAATCTTGTGAAATACAGTAAATATGACAAATGTTCCTACTTTCTTCAAAATAAAATGCTGGCATTGCAGAATGCATGATTTTATAATGTCATGGCAGTAAGATAAAAAAAAGTGGTTTTAATTGAAGTCAGTGAGGCATGTTTGGCCACAAAGGCATCCAGAGGGAATATCAGGCACTACATAAAATATACTAAGCAATTAAGTTTTGTTTCTACTCTTTAACATGTCCAAGACTCTAATCACCCCCCTCATTATTTATCATATAAAATAAATAAATACATAAATATATGCATAGTATGGGTAAAGTGACGTTTAAAGGGATAAAATTCATTCTGAAATCCCAATTGTGTGTTTAGTAGTTTTAAGTAAACCTGAAGTGGATTGAGTATAGATTATTTACCCAAAAACAAAATGAGAAAACGTAGAAAGTTTTTTTAATAAATAAATTAGTCATAAAATTCTAAATGTCACCCAGTACCTCACCTCACCTCAGTACTTTATACACCTGCCTGTTATCTGTTATTCTTCTTGCATATATACTCCATAGAGGCTTCAGCTCATTGTCAGATTGTCTTGTAAGCATGCCCATCTTATTTTCTGTGATTCTTAGAGCCCTTCTCCCCTTCTCTTTTTTTGCCTCAAACAATTTCATCACATCAGCCTTTATTATCCACTTTTAAAAGATTGGATCTCAGAGCCTGCAGGTCCACCAGGGAAACACAGACATCCCAAAATGATGAGTGGAATGTATATGTGGGACCAGCTTCTCCTCAGAGGTTCCCAGATGTTCCCATTCTTGAAGAAATACATGATCTGTTCAGCCATTTCTCAGTTTGTAGGGGGGGGGGGTCTCTTTCAGACATGTACTGGTGGATGGAGATGACTAAGTGGTATCCTGACCTGATGCTCAAATAAGGTTAGCTGACTTTTTTGATATGAAGAGCAACAACTCTGAGTCCATTCTGGATGACCATGCACCTTATATCTTTAAGACTGAGCTTACACACCCATTCAAATAGAAACAGTAGTATTTGTGAGCTTGTTCTTTTAATAATAGCCCAAATCTTATCACTATATGGGTTGGAATATAGTAGATGAACCAGTAAAGTAAACCAGTAAACCAGTAGTGCTGCACTTCTCAGATTTGCACTTTCTTAACCACCATAGACATGTACAGTGCCCTCATTACTTCAGACAAAAGCAGATTTGTCTTCCTTCCTCTCACTCCGTCCAATTATGAACAACATGCTGAGATACTTAAACTAGATGAGACAGATATCCCAATGTGGAAGCAGCATCTTACCTTTTGGCAGGTAATAGCTATGGTCTCAGACTATCTCAACCGCTTCACTTTGGACAATAACTGCTCCAATACAAAGTGAAGTTCATGGCTTGAAGACAGCAGCAGAGCCACATCATCCACACTCATTATCCATCTTTTTTATACCAACTGGCTCCTGTGCAAAATCACCAGGAGCCAGTGCCTATCTCCAGTTGTCTTTTGATAAAAGGTAAGGGGCACTGGACAGGTTGTGAATTTCAAACTTTGAACCAGCTGCCAAAGCATTACCCAACTGTGCCATTTTGAAGCCTCACACTCATTGTTTTACACAAAACAAACAAACAAAAAACACTTGCTGACTTACTTAAACTGCCCACTCCTAAGCACTTTCTCAAGGGCTTTCATTGTTCTGCAGTGGAACTTTCATTTCAAAATTAAAGCAAAGTCTGTTTCCTCACATAAACAAATACATACCCAAGTACTCACACACACAAATGCTACTTTTAACGTTCTTTTGCTCTTCCCACCCTAACCATAGTCTTCCGTCTTTACATCCTGGTTGCTGTAACCATAATATTGACGTTCATTAGTCAGATGCATGTCAAAGGAAGCCAAAGGATTAGAATCAGATGGTGGAGGGAAACCCAGAGGGCAGCTAATGAAATCTGGACCACAAAACATAGGCTGAGGGATCTGAGGGAAGAAAGTGTGGTGAGATGCACACATAAGACCCATGCAGAATGACTCACACACTCACATGCGCAATCACATGAAAGACTCCACAGACGAACGTGCATGCTTAAGGACTTCATGCATCCACACAAAAAGATTTATATGTGTGCAAGAACTCACACACAGAAGACCACAGGGCTCTGTGTTGAGGTTAGGGATTGTTTCATCTTTGGTTGAGGCCTAAATCTGCTCAGACAGGGGCCTCACATTGACACATTTCCCTAGCAGCCAAGCTCTCACCCTGGCATGTGTAAAGCTCTGAAGTTGTGGCTGACTGAGGGCTTTATTGAATTTCACTTTTTTAATATTCTGTTTAGAGTCTCTTTTCTTAAATAAAAATGTTTTGATTTTTTTTTTTTTTTTTTTTTTTTTTTTTTAAGGGGTTAGGGCCCTTTGGCTCAGGGCTAGGGTCAGAGTCTACTCAGGGTTTAAGGGGTTAGAGCCTTTTGGCTCAGGGCTAGGGTTTAAGCATTTTGACTCTTTGTCACTTACAGATTTTCTTGTGTGTAAGTGTGTGTAGCTGTAAGTATTGGCATTTTTTATTATACTAATGTTTTTGTGTGTAACATCTCTCTTTCTCATTGTTCTTTTCAGTTTTGTTAGACTGATTCATCTCTCAGCACATCTCAGAATACTGAGATGCGTTGCTGGCTGAGAGGAAAGGGAAGTGATATTAATCAGAAATAATTACTAAAAATAAATACTTGGTTAGAAGTCAAAGTAAAAAATAAAAATATATAAAGAGGGCTTTAAATGTGATAGCGTTGGAATGAATATATATATATATATCAGTTTTAGTTCTTGTTTTTTTTGTTTTGAGATTATCTATTTAAAATGGACATGATGGAAAAAAGTATTTTTCCATTTTATGTTCACAAATTCTTGTGTGAATATATGGACTATCTTTAAGTAAAACTCAAGAGCCACATCAAAACTACAGTAGAAGGTAAAAAAGCATTTTAACGAAAACAATAAGACTCACTGTTTCTGTCTGAGATCAGTTATCAACGCTTGATAATTAGGTGAAAATGAATTTTGCAGTGATTACGTTGGTATCTAAAATATGCAAATGAAATCATCCTTATCCGATTACACCATTTATGAAATCAGTGTTCCCCTACTTATTCAACATTATCCTGCTAATGACTTCTGCATATGCATTGGCCATTTTATATTCAAATATGATTCCCCCAGCTATTGTTTGCAGTATTTTACTGTATGTCCTCTGACTGCAACCCAGGGTGTTGACACAGTGGTAGGCCAATATTTACCAAGTCCTCCTCCTGCTCTGTGCGTCTGGATATGTTTTTCAGATTCTAATTGGAATTTTAATTGCAACAAGGATTAAGGCTGTTATGGATAATTGAAAGTGACAGACAGAGCATAAGGCAAGCAACATGGAATGAACTAATCTTTTGCCCTGTTTTGCTTCAACTTCTGTGGGTCTCCTTGTTGGAGACATATTCAGCACTTAGGGCTAATAAGTGCTTCAGTGGTGCCAGGGATGGAAATTGTGGAGAGCCTCTTCTTTAAATTACCTATTAGGGCTGTACTTTCAGTTCCATCATGAAACACCACAATAATTAGGGAAAAGAAGGATGTTTTATGAGAGGGGAAAAAAGGGGAAAAAAGTCAAAAGTTCAAAGTAAAAAACAGAAAAATAAAACCTGTATTATTCTGATATATTTATATATATACATACATACACACACTCATCACAGAGATTGGATTTCTTTAAAATTACTTCTCATTTAATTCGCAACTATATTTCTTAACTTATCTGTTCTTACACTACTGACACTGTGATTTCACTGATATTAAATATAACCCATGATGATCCACTGAAGTGGAAAGGAGGTCCACAGGCTATAACCACTGAAGCTAATGTGAAGATTGGAGACAGGTGACTAATTATTAACCAGGGAACAGGTCTAGATGGGTGTGGCAGGCTGTGAATGAAAAGGTACTGAGGTCAGGAAGTTGTTTATGGCACAGGGGAGAGCATAGGGAACTGAACTAAACACACAAAGAGCAAAAGGATTATGTAAATACAAAATAATTAACAAAAAAACTGTCTCAACAAAACAATTAAACACATGATTAGGACAAAATGTTTTGATGGATAGTATGTATGTTTAGCTTTCAACTTAGATGAGTGGTTAAAAGGTTAAAAAATGCATACAAATTGAGCAATTAGTCACTTGAGCCATGTTGTTTACATCCGTAAACAAGCAACTCAACTGAGCAGTCTACTTTGTTTTCTAATAACAAACATTATAGTCAAATTAATTTCCTTTAACTAGAGCATGATTGTAAGAGGGTCTAGAAATGCCTATTACCTATTTTAAATATTACATTTTACAAGGATATCTGAGTTTTTCTGTAAAAAGAAGTGACCATATGTAATTAATAAATCAAGGTTTTTTCATTAAAGTTCTACAAGTCAAGACACATAGTTTGATATACAAAATTAAAAATAAGGGGAAAAAAGTGGGCATGATAATGTAATTGATTAGTGTAAATTAGTGCAGAGTATTTTTAAATAATAATAATAATAATAATAATAAAAAAACCTGAAATATTTAAAAATAATTTGAAATTAAAGTATCATTCTTGAAATGGACAGGTGGATTAGTTGTTGTTGCAAATAGTTCCTTTAGGTTTTCTTAACAACTATGTCTGTGGATTCTGTTGTCCTTTATTAAACACCAACGTTTAATGTGATGATGAATTTGATGTGAACATTAGTATTTGAATTATTAACTTTTACATTACAGATTAACTTAAAATGCTTATATTGCTCAAGTGCATTCAGTATAATAAATGTGCTAAAAAATTCAAAGTGTTTTAGTGCTAAGATAAAAAATATGCTCCGGTTAAAAGTAAATGTTGTTGGTGCATATGTTTTTGCATGAATAATTTCAATAGCCACAAATAATCTACTCTGGGCAATCTGTGTTTGAATCAAACTGAATCAACATAGCCATAAAAAGTATAAAATCAACTGAGTGTCATGCTGTTCAGTCACTTAGAAATTGCTGCTGTACAAATTCACAGACTTCCTGTTAAACAGCAGTGACAGCAAGGAGCAAAACAACAGGGCACCAGTTTAATTAAACTGCAAAGAGGTCACTTTTGCCTGTACTGGTATGTGTCTCATCATTATTTCAGGGAATGATGGTATCAGTTGGATGACTCATCTGATGCTACTGATTTTTTTTTTAAATCATTATTTTTTTAATCATTTTACTTTTTGGATTTAAAACCACATGTTTATAGAGAAAGCGTTGCTGGATACTGACGTACGCTGAGTTACTCTTTACACTCGACCTTAAATATTTTTTTTATTAGCAGCTTCCGTCTTATTCATCAAGAAGATTGGTTTTGATTAAAATGTTTGATTCAGAAATGTTAGAGCACATTTAGCCACTACATTTGTGTCACTCAACTCAAGTTTGCAAACAAAATCTCTGCTTAAGTCAATGCTGTCAGCCCTGTTTGTCCTTTCACATTTTAAATAACACAGTAGGTGCTTTATTTGCTGCCAAAGTTCTCAGCAGTGCTATACAGAATTAGATTTCCCATGCCTTCCATGAGAATTTCATCACTTCGATAAGTATAAAGCAGTGCTGCATTGCTAACAGGTTTCAACACTTCAATTTATTGCGTTGGACTGGCAACGTGATGATTAGTTGCAAGTAGAGACAACTTAACTGCAAGGGAAACATCAGCCCAGCAGTTTTGTTGTTGTTGTTGTTTATTTGTTTGTTTGTTTACTTCAAATGAATTATTGGAACAGATCTTTTTGTTTGTTTGCAAAAAGTAAAAAACAATCAAAAAACATCCCTAATCTGGTTAGTTTTCAAGCCACTGATGATTAAACCGCTGTCAAAAGTAGGAACATCACACAGCATGTAGCCTTCATACCATCTCAAACACAAGATGACTTAAAAGAAACAAGGCTTTGTGGGAGATGGGAGTTGACATAACTTGGAACATCAACAGAAATATTACATCACCTTAAGGGCAAACACAGTTTGATTTATAAGATTACCTTTGGTTTAGCTTCTTATATTTATTTTTTTTATGCATTCTGTTGCTTTGATTTTTCCAGCCCCCTTATTTTCACATATTCATTTTCTATGAAAATGATTTAAAGTTGTGCTCTCACAGTTTCTGTGGACAGGAATGAACAAAAGGTGTTACATTTTTTTTTCCCCCATCCGGACATGGTTGATTGTTCAGCGGCAGCTGTGTGAGCTGTTGAGCTGAACCACTAGTCTTCATTGGACCCTTGTAGTTACTTGGTGAAGATTTTTATATTTATGTTAATTCTAAGTTGATTTGCTTACCTTTGTCTTTTGTAGACTTGCTTGGTTGTCCTGTTTGGACTTTCTGAAGAACCCTTGAGAAATTGTCTGCAGACTCTACTCCTGCCCACTTCACCTCTGCAACAAGTGTCTTCCTGAACTCCTGAATCCTGAGAAACCTGTAAGACAAAGAAAACAATGTAAAAAAAAGACTTCCTGTCTCCTCCATAATAAAGAAAAAGAGAAACATTATTTGCTAGTTCCATCAGTAATGGCCAGTTGGAAGATATTTCTAGAAATAGTGCTGTGTTTATTGGAAAACTTTTAGAAATGACAAAAAAATAATAATGTGGAGAAAACCTGAGGCTTGACATTATTAGCCTCAAATATCACTACAATGAAACCATAAAAGTACTGTATTAAAGAGCCCACTAGGTAATCTCAATAATCCCTAGTTCTAGCTCTATACTCACCACCTGGTTTCCATTTGTACTCAGCACACCCACTGCACTCACCAATCAGCTGTCCCTGTATATAAACCCTCTATTTTGCAGATTATCAGCCTGCATTGCTGTGTCCTGATGGTTTGCAAGTTTAGTTTCTATTCATTTTGTTACTGAGATCTGTATTGCCTTTCTGAATGTGACTCCTGTGTGTCTGCATTTGTGACAATAAACCTACAACTAAACATGAAAAAGTGAGTTCAAAGAAAACATTAGTGATCAAATAGTAGTCCTTGACTCATTTCAAATCTCAGATCTTATAATTCAAAGTCACCATCACCTTCTTTTCTAGCCTTTTAAAAATGAAGATTTTGTTGTTTATTCATCACACTCCTGAATGATGTAGCAGCACCTGCTCACAACATTTAATAGTCCCAACGTTAATGCATTGGGGCACTTACATTTGTCTGTACCTGAAGGAAACTATAGGCTTTGAAAAAATAAAAATTTTGACACTTTTAATGAGAATAGGCAGTTTTATCCAGTAGATGATTGTAACCAGTGAACCAGCACCTTTCATTTTATACAGATATTACACCATTATCTTGAAAGTATCTTAAACTCATAAATTACTGAATTTATTGGCTGGAAATGAGAAATAAATACCTACAATACTATTTCCCTTCAGCATCTCTGATGGCTGATGGGAACATATAGAACAATTGACACAATTACACTGGCAGACCCTGATATCACTGCAAAGGAATTTATAAAGGTAAATATTTCCTGCTTTGTAAACAATGACTTTTTGTCTGTTTGTCTTATCAGAGGAGATAAATATTAGCTTAGCGCTGATTGAGAGTTTTTGGCTGTATGCTGTTTGTGATTCAAGTACCTTTGGGCTCAAAGGCATATTGTTGCTTTCCATACACAATCTTCCAGTGAAAAAAGAATCTCCTGACCTATGCTAACACCCCCAGTCATGCTGATAAACACTGAATATTGATCATACATACTGTTTCTCAGACATACACAAAAGCACCCGCAGTGTACCCCTCCAAGAAAATTCATGTTTGTGTGCACTCGACTTCTAATCTTTTACAAGCTTTTTGTCTCACCTACATTTCACCCAAACACAAACATTGTTATCAACATACAAATGTACTCTAGCTCCCCAAGACACAAATTTACAAGAACCCACCCTTATGCAAACAAATAAACCTCCCAAAAAAGAAAAAATAGCAAAAAAGATGATGCAAGTTTACTGAAATCATGAAGGACTGCAAGAAAAGATGGACTTTTTTTATTCCATTGTGAAACCTTCAAGAACAGTATGTTTAAGATGTTTTCTCCTGTACTCTTAAGAAACAATAGCGCCATTATGGTACAAAAACTGTTGTTCAAACTTTTTTTGTTTTGTAGTATGTAGCTTCAAGTCTGACTAGGAACATACTTACATTGATATTGGTATTTTTGTCCTTATTCTCTAAAACGCAAATTGTATTCACATCAGCATTTCTTACAAACAAAAGCTCTGTCCACATAAAAATGCGCAGATCCAACTGAAATGCAGTCAGATATGTGTCATTGTTTTTTCAACAAAGAAGATAACAGCACATATTGTGATATGAAAGCATACAGATGGCAGTTCACAACCGGGTATCTCTGCCTAAAAACTGTTTTTCCAAGTGCATGTGTTGCTGTTAGAGTGAGAAAAAAAGACATTCTAGCCAGAGGTTTGAATATACATGGGACCATGAGGTCTTTGTATGTGCATGGCCTCAATTATTTAAAATGGGTTTCACTAGCTCAGTTTAGAAAGCCTTAATACTCCTGAAAGAGATGGGAGGATCATCAAAATATTTAATAATACCTATCAGAGGCTTTTCTTGCACATATTAAGGTCTTTTTTTCCAAAGTTGTGGGAAAAAGAAATTTTTAAAAAATCTATATATAAAAATCTCAGAACTTTTGTTGTCTATTTTGAAAAAACCCTAGTTATTTTGATATTAGGACTGAGTATGTCACTTCCACAACATTGTATGAAAACTAAGAACATGAAAAGACAGATCCAATAAAACCTAAATTTTTTGATAACTGTGAAAACCAAAGAGATAATGTGCAATACTCATGAAAGAGAAAAAAAAAAAAAGCTTTAGTAAATGTGAAACTTCTAAAAGTTAAGGAACTTTCCCTCTAAACCTTTTGTGTCTTTTTTGTGCTATAATTTCTTCCCTCTTTAATTACTTGTTAACCTGGCTCCACACCTAAAATATGTGCTACAAAGCAGGATTAGTGAGGTGACTTCATGTTCAGTTCAGCCAGATGAAGTTGGTTCACTATACTGGACACTACACTGTGGCCTCTTCTGAATTTTTATTTTATTTATCATTTTATTTTCACTGTTTTATCACCTCCTTCAATGCCTTTTTGTCCCAAACAACATGACTATGACACTTCAGAAAAGAACACAATCAAATTTGCTGAGGTGTAATTCTCAAGTTTGAGCTTTTTTTTTTATCCCTATCAAGTAAAGCTTCAAGTAAAGTTTAAATAAACCTTTTCGGGAAACTTAACCTAGTTAATAGTATTTGGGGCCTGTCTCAAAAGTTATAATGCTAAAGGTGTGGTATATCCTGGTCAGGACACTTGACGATAACAGGACCTCTTCATATAGCAACCCTAAAACCAGAAGTCCCCCCCACACACGCACACACACACATACACACTCCTCAAATCCTTGTTTAAGCTGTGATTAAAACCACTGACAGGTCATAGGAATCACACTGATTGCCTTGCTACAATGCAGCATTATACTGTGGAACCATATATCTGGGCATTCACGTGCATGTCATATGACACCCAGCTGATCAGATTAAGTCTACAAATTTGTTGCTTTAGACTCAATTTTTAGTGACTGTGTCTGACAAATCAGATATGGCATTTCTGAAACCTTAAGTGTAGACAATTTAGGTGAAAATTGTGAAACCCTCCATAACCACTTGATTCATAATTAATCCTGCCACAGTTTAGTCATCTACATTTGACTTGTAGATTCCCCTTTGATCAGAAAATGAAAATAAAAAAAGTCATGAACCCAAAATTGACATGAATATTCCTCTGAATCGTCTTTGTTAATTGTAGTTGACAAAGAATGGACTCTTCTGCAGCTGAAGAATTTAACTTGCTTACACTGAAATATGTAAAACAGTCTGTGATCAGTTTGCTTATTATTATTATTATTATTACGGCATTTATTTATTTGAATTTTATAAGTTAACTTGTTTAGAGATAGCTTGAATTTTTTTTCATTGCAATTTTGACATAAACATTTATTTTTAATGACTCAGAGTCATTACACATAGATTTAGCAAATCATGCAAGCAAGTGCAATACAGAATACAACCTTGGAAAAGGACAATGGATTGACTTAAAAGCTCAGCTGTTGTTATGTTTTTATATTCTACAAAGGCAAACATATTACTGGGGTTAAGGTACATCATTGCATAAAAAAAGTAATATCTGGAGGTTTGTTTGTTTGTTAAATCTTCAACTACAGTTTTTGTTTGTCCTTGTGGCTTCACTTTTTCCCTAAACCACAAGAGTCCGGTAATACTGTCAAAGAAGTACGCCAATTACAGTCCAATAAACATGGGGGACTGGGACACATTTTACCCTTGCAATAAATCCACATGCTGCTGTCTGTAATCCATGGTTTATCAAGACTTTAAACAAATGATTTTGATTGTGCTTTCAGGAGGGCAACGTAACTAACATTCAACCTGCTTTACAGACCCATTTATAACACAAAAGTGGCAACCTGGTATTTAGAAATGTGTCTGCAGAGAGTGTACGACCTACTTTCTCTAAATGGACCCTGATTCCAGCAGCTGGTATTTGATGCCTTCAATGAGTCCTTGAATCACAGAGCTGAGCTGTAGATATTTTCAAAATTGATTGGAGGTGCTTGTCTATCAGACTGTAATTTGTTGAAATTCACTGAAGGGAGCATTTGAAATGAGTCAATCCTCTTAGGCTCGGCCTGAAGGCAGTGCTGTTTATCTCAAAGTAACAAAAAATCTCACATTGATGTACAACTGTGCTTTTTTCTTTTCTACTTTCTCAATTCTGACAGTATTCTACACAGGATTCTTAATTGACACAGTAATCGTAGACAGCCTGTAACAGAACGGAACCATCAAACACATAAATATGCTGAATTATGTTAGATTTGTGTGTGCATGTTTGTATGTATGTGTGTGTCTATATATATGGACCAGTGGTTAAGTCACGCAACTTTGGTACAGGAGGTCAGGGGTTTGAGGGTTCAAATCCCAGCGCTAACCTCCAAGCAACCTCAGTTACACAATGAGTGAAAGATCATAAAAATTATGCCATGCCAGCTCGAACATCACCCAAAATAACAAGGTTTGCATCAGATGTTGGGGAACCAGGACATTCTTTTGAGAAATGGGCTCCCAGAACAAAACATTTATGGACAAGGGCAGAGAACTTAACACTGTTAGAATGCTACTATATGAGCAAACCTAGACAGAGGGGCAATATGGGAAGGATGTGGGATCTATGGAAACATAGGTACCCATCATCCAAATTGACTTCAAAACAACTTTGAACCCAGTGTTCCAACATTCAAGAGTGAAACCTGCTATCACATCTAGAGATTGATGAGCTACAACAACAATGCCACTGCAAAGGGGAGCCAGGATGACAGGTCATTAGGGAGATACTATCAATGTCCCCACCATCCAAATATGGGTACTAAGCCCCACTGAGATCTGAGGAATTGAATAATGGAGTAAAATTGTATTCTCTATAAGGATGCCGTCATTTATGTGTTTATTTTCCTTTGAGTCCTCAGATTGCCATGGACCCTTCCCTCTAAATTATTATAAAATACATGCAACTACTTATCTACTTTATCTACTCTAGTTTAAAGATGCCAGAGGTGTTTATATTGATATGTGATTACCATGTATCACTCATCTTTTTTACTAGGATGTAGTTTGCAAGTACTATTTTTAGCTCATAAATTTACATAACACTTCAACATTGTGCAGAAGGAATGTTTACAATTTTAACATCTTAATCTAGATTTTCTCTCACTCTTACTTTTATTGATTTATTTTTATTTAAAGGTTGCCGAGAAGACATCCTTGTCTGCTGGTTTGACTTGTATGTTCTACTTGACCATATGTATGACCACCAGTCAAAAGTGAGTAAGTAAGTGCACCTGTTCTTTTAATGTATCATTGAAAATTGCATATTGGCTTTATTGTCGCTTTGAGAATAGCAAAACATACAATTTTTGAAAAAGATAATCTGAAAGGGGTTGTGGCTGATCAATCATGTAGAGCCAAAATGCTTCAGTCATTTTTTCTGTCATAGTTCATAGTTTAAACTTCTCATTGGTGCCAATATTTTTAAATGAAATTCTGTTCATTTCATTTTATGGGCTTTGTTAGTTTATCTGATGAAGGTTTGTAAGGGTTTTTCGTTTTCGAGGTTGGGAAATTACGAACCTGGGAGCTGAACAAAGCAGTGTAACCAAGAGACATACTAGCAACCGAGCCTCTAAAGAATAGTTGAACTTGAAGTAAAACACTCAAAATAGCATAATGCAGAAAAGCTCCCAGTTTCGTTGTCACATTTTTTTTTTTTTGTATATCATGTCTGCTTCTAACATCTGTTAAGTGAAAGCCTTAGGTCCAGCATCTAATCCAGCTTTACCATTATGCTCCACTGGGATACATTGACAGTATATCTTTGTAGAATTCTTTGGACAATCATTGTGCAGAGAGCATTAAAGCCAATGATGCTGAACAGTGAACTTTTTTTGTAGAATGCTGATGATTCACATCCCTGGACAAGTTACTGCAGCTGACCTTCAGGGGAGATGAAGACCCAGTGAACAATTTGACATTGAAAGTGTTAGTAAGATCATTTTCATATTTTATTTTTATTAAATATTAGTTTGCATCCTGCAACAATGTGACTTGTAGTAGCAAATATTTGCAGCAAAGCACAGCTATATTTGAGACAACTGATTGGTTACATTTGAGTTAATGGCTAAAATAGCCATATAGCTAAATTAGATATACATGATTAGTCCCCCCCCCCCCACACACACACACACACCCACACCCACACCCACCCACACACACAGTTCTACTTCAATTCAATTCAGTTTGATTATATACTGCTAAGTCACAACAGAAGTCATTGCAGCACACTGTACAAGAACATTTACATACATTATAAAGAGCCAGTTAGTAAAAGTTATCCATCTAAGGAAGCCAGCAGATTGCTTTGAATCTTCACTTTGTCGCAGTCTCCCATCCTGAGCAGCACTTTGGCAACAGTGGAAAGAAAGAAAAAAAAAAACTCCCTTTTAACAGGGAGAAACTTCCAGCAGAACCAGGTCTGGGACCAGTGGCCATCTGCTTTGACTGGCTGGGGTTTGAGAGGACAGGAAGGAGACACAGACAAACACAGAATGACTTGTCCAGGTGTAGTTTCTATTGGAAGAAAAACAAAGAAAAACACATGTTAATGACAGAAATAATTAAATATACAAACACGGAGAGTAGAGCAAGTAAAGACAGCAGAAAAGTGAGGAAATGCAGCCAGTTTGTCCTCCAGCAATCTAAATCTATACCAGCAGAAATATGGGATAGCTTAGGAAACCTAAGCCAACCATAATTATAGGATTTATCAAAAGAAGACTTATCTTAAAATGAATTCTAATCTTAATACTTGAAATATCAAATCTTTCATGCATGGTAGCTATGCTTGATTGGATGACAATGGGATGGTATAGATCTGTCAAAGTATATATATATACATATATACAAAACAATAACAGTATATGACTATGGCGGAACAGCGGCACAGTGGATAGAGCTGTCGCCTCCCAGCAAGAAGTTTGCAGGATGGTTTCCTAGCCTGGGGTCTTTCTGGGTGGAGTTTTGCATGTTCTCCCTGTGTTCACGTGGGTCTTACTCGTTTTTTGTTTTTTTTCCACAGACCAAAAACATGCATGTTAGGTTAATTGGTTACTCTAAATTGTCCCTAGGTGAGAGTGTGAATGGTTGTTTGTCTCATTTGTCTCTATGTGGCCCTGTGATGGACTTTCAACTTCTCCAGGGTGTCCCCGCCTCTTACACAGTGATGGCTGGAGATAGGACCCAGAAAGGAGAAGCTATATGACTGGTAGAAGCTATTTATTTCACTTTGAGATTTTTTTTTTTTTATCAGAAATGCAGTCTTGGAATTTCTTAAATGTTTCATGATAAATGTATTTGGAAGTAGTAAACTATCTATTGTTTGGAATGCAGCCAGGTAACAACAAGAGTGATATTTGTTAGAAAGAGTAAGAACATATATCCAGTGTTTTGTAGCTTGCTGAGACAGTATGTGTTTTCCAAGGGATAATCTATCTTATTCTCAATTCGCTGTCATGTAAAAGCTTTAAACACTGGACACAACATCCATTGTTTTTTTGGGGTTTTTTTTTCTTTTCTTTTCTTTCTTCTTTTCTTCCATAAGGTGTTGTAGCTGTTATGCAACTATATTTCTTGAAACAGAAGGTCAGCTTTAAAAGGTTTTTATTCATGAAAAGGTCAGTGCTTTCAGGTGTGAAGTACCACCACAAGAGAAAAGAAGTCAAAATTCGAAGAGAAAAAAAAATAATAATAAAAAAGGGCTTTAATTGTGTTACATGAATTTTGTTTGTGTATGTGAGATAATTATTGCTCACTTGGATCTTTTTGATTAGAAAAAGTCTTCAGCACAATGTCCAAACACAGTAATTGTCTTTGCCTTTTTTTTTTTCAAGCATGCCAGTCAAACAAACAGATTTTCGCCATATTCCTTTTTTTATTGCATAAGTATATCTGTGATTTTGCACACATGCACGGTATTTGTGAGGGCTGCTCCCCTCCACTACCCCAAGCCGTGGCTAGGGGGTGCACTGTGGACACGGTGTATGTATGGTTGAGAGAGAAAGGGGGGAGATAGTGTGTGTGTGTCTCCGTAATGTATTCCTGCCTGTGGCTGGGCTGGTCACATGGGGAGAGCAGCCTGTTTAAAACAGCCTCGGCTCCCTCAGTCAGAGCATTGCAAGACACAGAGACAGACACACACGTTTGTTCTTCTGCTCCATGCGCACACTCACTCGTGCTCATGCACGCAGAAGGCAACTTTCCTCTATCGGACTGACACAACACGCGCCGGGATAGAAACACTCCCATTCTACTTTGGAGAAGAGGATAAGGAGTGACAGATCAGGATAAAGAAAGACAGAAAAGGGAAGAGATTCTCAGTGAGTAGCTGATTTTGATTATCATATTTTACATTTAGGCTATATATGTATATATATATATATATATATATATATATATATTTTTTTTTTTACTTTGTTCCTCCTTAGCACTCTCTGACTAGAACCTGACAGAGACTATGAGAGGGAAAGAGAGTTGGATGGAAGGGAGTGTAAGCAAATTCAAGGGAGACGGATGGCCAAAGAAAAACAAACAAACAAACAAAAAAAAGCTGACAGAAGAGAGATGTGGTGCTAGTGCAACACTGGACTACCTCTTCATCAGTCTGTCCCTCAGTCTGTAGGATCTAATGATGTTAATTAGTAGCGTGTGCTTGGAATGAGAGGAATGCCATTGCATGGAGCTGGAGTAGGGCTTGTTTCGGACTCTTGTGCTTCCTTGTGCATGTCCTCTCTGTCTTTTGTTTTTGGATGTCAGCTGTAATGTGGTAGTCAGTCATAAGGATGTGGAGAAGATTTACTGAGACACATGTCGCTCTTGCTGTGCTTAATAAAAACCTATTGATATGCAACTTGATATGGACAGACCTGTCACTGCACTCCAGTTATATGGAGGATGCTTTTTGGAAAAGAAGACAGTCTCACAGCTTGTAATGCTTCTTTTTTTTCTTCTACATAATTCTTTTTGCATCTGTCTGTCCTCTTCTGTCCAGTGTTGTCTCAGGATCTTTCTTTTTTTTTGTCTCACTTCTCTTACTGCTGTTTCTGCCGCTGTCACTAATCTTTTTTGACATGTAGTCCTACTTCTCTGTATATTTTTCCCGTCTCCAACTCCTTGCTTTCTGTCAACCCCACACTGTTCCAAGCTGATAAGCTCGTAGATTCTTCAGTTGAGCAGAACAGATCGCAGAGTTGCGAGGATGGCAAGAGGGGAAGGGGGTAAGAAGGGAGAAGAAAGAGAGAGGAATGACAGAGAAAGTGGACAGAGGGGAGGGTTAGGGCGGGGGGCATTGAAAAGGCTGACACTGGCTTGGACAATTAGCCCAGGGAGTCCGTCCTGGGGTGCTATTCTGAGAGAAGCTTTGGCCCCTGGGCCCTGGGCGCTGGGTCACGGGATGCCTTGACCCTTCCAGTCGACAGCTAGGCATGGGAGCCATTATCACAGCCTGATTGATTAGCAGTGAGCGGAAATCCCTTTTCACTTCACTCCTTGGGAGAAAGAGACGGGAGGTTTTTGTCCTTTTGCTGCTGCTGGTTTAATATCTGTCCAAAACTTAAAAGTTCTGAGTACTTTTTTAATTTTATTTTTCTTCTATTCTCATCTATGGAAGCCTGGTCTTTTTTGTATAAAATAGTTGTTTTGTCTCTCTTGACAGTGCTGTTTTGGGATTTCCTGATATTCCGCTGCCTGATCTGGTTGTGTTTTCACATTAGTTGCTTTATTCTGTTCTTTGAGCTTCTTTGAGCTGTGCACCTGCAGAGATTTGCTTGTGCTGTGTTTTCAGGCTACCTGGAGGTTATGAGGACAAAAATGTTGTGATAGCAACACAGGGAACCAAGTGATTAAAAGAAAGAGAGAGAAAGAGATGTAAAAGACGATGTCATGAAGGAAAAAAGTGGTGGGGGAACATATCATGAGACAGATTGGGGGAAACTATCTCCCCTGCTCAGTTTTTGTGTTTCCCTTTATTGTGTTCCTATCTTCATCTCATTTATCAGTTTTGATCTTCGCTGTTCCATCTCTCACTAACTCTCGCCACTTTTGCTCTCCCTCGACATGACCCCCATCCCCTCCTCCCCTTCTTCCTCCTCCTCAGACTGGGAGTTTAGTGGGGTGTTTAGCCCAGCTCATGGCTGATCAAAGCACTGTGTGTCAGACTGGGCTTAGCTCAGGCACTCCTAATGGAGCACCGTTTTCATGCCTAGTTGGTGGTGGAGTGGGAGGGATTGATAGGTGGGTGGTGGGAAAAGTAAAATGAGGGTGTGCAAATAAAAAGACTGACAGAAAGAGTTCAAGGGAGGGGGGAGGCAAGACAGCCAGACAGACAGACAGGCTGAGAAAAGGGACCGCTCAGAATGACAGGATAGAGAATTATGAAGGATAGAAAGATAAACGGTAAAGGTGGTGAAAATGTATAACCTAATAAGAAAACAAGCACGCACTATATACAAAGATGTACATAGTGGAAAACAGGTTCTGTGACCAACATGAAGACAGGCAGTAAGAGTTTTTTTTTTTTTTTTGTAAAACCCATCATCAGTACAGTTCCTGTCAACACAGCCTCCACATTTGGTTTTCAATTGGAAGCAACATCAAAAAAGAAGAGCAAAGTGTGTGTTTGTGAGTGTACACGAGATTGATTATAAAATAAGAGCGGGATCTGCTTGTGGATGCATGCTGAGCATCTGTGTGCCCATATGCTTGTATGCCAAGCACCACACAGATATGCCTGTAAACTATATATTGATTGTTTACAGACCACAAAAGGCAGTCTAGACGTTTTGACTTTTATTCTGAAATTGTATATTTTGTTTATTTATATTAAAAAAAGGTAAATGGTAAATAGCTTGCTTTATTACAACACTTTTCTTGTCTTATTGACCACACAAAATGCACTAAAAGCTACATTCACCCACTCAGAGGCACACACACAGACTCATACACCAATTCAAAGATCAGTGGCAACTTGGAGTTCAGTGTATTGCCCAAGGGCACTTAAATATGTGGTTTGGGGAAGCCAGGATCAAAGTGCAAACCATTCAAATGGCAGATGACAGCTTTGCCTTCTAAGCCAGCCTGAAACTTTTTCTGACCCCACTCACCATAAATATTTTTTGCTTAAAAGAAATAAACAAATTTCTTTGTATTAAAAAAAAGAAAACAAAAAGTGGAGTTTTAACTTATTGGCAACTTTGTAGCAAAACTGACTTTTTTGACATATGGCATTTTAAAGAAATCTGTTATTATTATTCAATAGAACTGATGCCTCGCCGTATTTTATCCTGGATATTTTCTTTTCTTTTTTTTGTTTCCTATCACAGTCTCTATTATCCACTTTTCTGCATGTTTGTATCCTTTTTGTCTGTATTCTTCCAGCTTCATGTTGTAATGCTGCTGTTTATGCTTCACACAGAAGAAAGGTAAGGTAAAACTAGGATAATATTTCCTCTAACAAACTTACTGCCTGGGTAAACATGCTCCAACAGACGTCCAAGCACAGGTCTGATCAGAGCAAAACAAGAGGGGCTGTGATTCAGTATCGTTACAAACACAAAGGCAACAAATTAGAAGGTGGTGGGGTCACGACTGAGAAAAGTAAACTGCAAGAAAAGTCAAAGAACTTATTTACATTGGACACTCAAAACTTTCTGAACAATATAGGACCATTCAGGTAAAAAAAAAGGTATTTTATTTACATCTCTTTCTCTCTCTCTCTCTCTCTCTATATATATATATATATATATATATATATATATATATATATATATTAAACTTCACTGTTTACCCTAATGTTTATTTTTTTGTTTAGATGAAACCCCTTTTGAGCTTTGCATTTAAACCAACTTTGTTAGGTTTGGAAAATCATCCCAGCTTGCCTATAAATAGATTTTCTAACAATGCTTGATTTATGTCAGAAGTTTCCCTTTTTTTCTATGTTACTGAGTTACGAAACACACCATTTTTCTGCTTTAAAATGCAGAGCAAGGTGTCATAAAACTTGTACAATTTATGTCAATCTGCTTCTTTTTTGCCACTTATCTCTGCTATGTACTTTTATCTAAGTGCACCTGAAGAAGTCAGCATATGCTGCGATATTTTGATGAGCATATTTGTGTTTACAAACACACAACAGTCATTTTGCATACCTCTGTGGAAAACAAATAAAAAAGAGAGCTTTGTATGCAACAAGCCTCCAAACAGTAAGGAAGATGCTAAAAAGCCAGCACGTGTCTCTGGCAATGCTCAGCTCCCACGCTTTCCATGTCTATCCTTTTTCTCTTTTAGTTAGATATGCCACTTGCTGTGTGCTTTTATCTAACTGCACCTGAAGGTGTAGAAAACATGACAAGATTTGTTAAAATTTAGCCCCAATTAAGCCGCCTTACATGCATTTCCAAGATATGTGTTTTCAGACTGTTTCCTTACTGCAGCCTCAGCTGGAAGATGTGGCTCAGAAGAGGGACTCAGTGTGTAATTATTTTGGTAATCTGTAAGAACTATGTTTTCTCTTTCTTCCCTTCTCAGTACATTTTTAATGTGGAAAGGACATGGCAATATTAAGCATCTCTCTAATGTCATAACTCAACTTGCCCTCTAACTGTGGACCAGAATATGAAGTTATGAAAAAACTGTGAAATGTTTCTTAAAGAATAGTGTTTGCTGACTGAGGTTGTAAAAGTTTTTAGTGGTGTGTCAGTAGACATATTTTGTAGGAGTTTCTTTTCAATGCGTATTTCCTATACTTAAGTTCGTATTCTCTATTTGCCATTATCTCTGCTTTTGTCTTATGACTAACATGCTCACTATCAGGTCAGTGTGTCTGTTTACATGTACACACCTAATTTTGTATATGTCCCCTGCAGTCCTTGCATTCGTTGACTTCTCTTGCATTTGCATGCCAAGGCAAGAAAGCTCTTGACCCCTTTATTGTTATAATCCAAGTAAAAGAGGAATGAATGTAAATATTAAATACAGGGCAGCTGTGGCTCAATGGTTAAAGCAGACATCCTCCAGTGAGATAGTTGGAGCATCAGAGCAACATTTGACATTCCACCAGTATGTCAAATGTTGAGGGGTCCCTGGGCAAGATACTGAACCCCTGTTTTTGCCTCCGATTGGGCACACATCAGTGTAAGAATGCGATCAAAAGCACTGATTAGACAGAATGACTTATTCAGATTAACTTTGTAGAGATTTAGTAGAGTGCTGTATGAATGTGTGTGTGGATGGATAAATTAGGGTACAGTTTGTGTTGGAAAGTGCTTTGAGTGGCCTGGTTGGCTTAAAATACACAATATAAGTAGTCTATTTAAATAATAAACAAAAGAAAATAGACAATACATATGAATATGCACATTTTAACCTCATTAAACAAGCTCTTTACCATCTACAAACATCCATGTTGAAGCATATTCAAATTGTTGAAGCATATGAACAATATTCTACCTAACACAACCTAAATTTGCACAAGATAGAAGCTTTTCTTCAATTATATTTACATTCTGTCACATAAATGTTTTTCATTCAATGTATTTTAATCATTTTTTTTGACAGATGTACACAAGGTATATACATACATCTCAAGGATAAGCAGATCAGACAAAATTGTCTTGAGGCAGTGGTGCAGTATAGTACAGTAAGCATGCAATTTAGAAGTATATTATGGAAAAAAATCATTAGCCACTCCAGGGGCAGTGGCTCTGTGATGTATAATCTTTCTTCTAGCCATTTACTAATGTGCTTGCATTGTAAGTTAGCCAACCACTCAGATTGGTGTTAGTGCTCTGACACACAGGCTAGAAATCTAAGAATCAAAGAGCAAATGCTGCAGATGTCAATCTAGAGTGTTTTCCAGTGAATAGCATAGGACTAAAGTGGAAGGCTTTGGTTTCATTTGATGTTGCTTAAGTTTATGACATCCAAATGATATAGTTAGGTTTAAAAAAAAAAACAAAGAAAAAAAATCCATTCACTCAATGTAGACATCTTCACAAAATGCACCTGTTGTACTCACAACTGATGCTGAAGTTTAAAAATTTTGTAATGTTAATAGAGTGAAAACAAACTTACACAAAAGCACAAAGGAAAACAAAGGCTTACCGTTATAGAGAGATAGAGAGAAAAATAATGTATTTCATTGAAATCATTTTTGCTGTATTGTGTTGGCATTATTTTTCAACTCACCAGTGGCATTTACTTCTGGTCATCAATAAAGCTATTCTATGATTTGTTACCAGCTATAAAGAAATTTGTCAGTCTTTGGAGATCAGGGCCTTTACTGTTCAATGCACACATAAATCATATCAAAATGTCAGCATCAAGGGCAACACAAAGGTAAGGAAATATATAATATGTTGCCTGTTTTCTGCTTTCTAACACAAGGTGGCAAATGAGGAAAGAGTAAATGTGTCTCTGTCACCTTGGAGGCTGATAACTCATGATATGTGACAAGGAGAGGTCAACGGTCGCTAACATTGGACTGTGGTCACTTCTTGAGGGAAATGAGAGATTAAAAAAATGTCAGGAAAAAAAAGGTTTTACACAACATGAAAACTATCATATTTAGGCAGAGTAGTAGAACACGAGGAGACCAGTTTGTGAAGATGTTAGCCAAAGCATAGCTTATAATATAAATTATGTATTCAAAGGATTTTAAGACAGACAGGACTTTGATGAGTGCAAACTTAGACAAGGCAAGAGAGAAAGATAGGCATAAATGAAAAGGAAGAATGGTTGCTGCACAAAGGATACCATCATTCTGGTCACTTGCACGATTGGAACAGATGCAAATATCAAGGAAACTAAAAAGTGACATAGTAAATCAGGGCTGTGGTAGCTTGATGGTCAGTGCTGCAGTCCTGTAATCCAGAGGCTGCAGGTTGAAGCCCAGGTTGTGTCAGAAAGGGCATCTGATGCAAAAAGAAATTGCCAAAACTTATATGCAAGTTATCATTCCTACTTCTGTTTTATAGAAGTTAACTTAAACAAGTATTCAGCAGTCAAATGGGGGGTGGGGGATGGGAGGAGACAGTGTCTTATAACCTTTTTTTTTTTCTTTTTTGCTGTTGTTCTGCTGTTGTATATTATATTCAGGTCTGCTCTCCTGGTGAAAGACTGAAACGGTGCCTTCCTCATTTATTTTAATGTTCAGTTGTTTTTCACTCAAACAGAAATCTGCCATCACCACCCTTGTGTGTAGAAAATGTTCACCAGTATGGCACATTATTAATAATGAACTAAATTAAAATTCATAAATTTTCCATCAATTGGAAAAAAAATCAGCATGTGAGCACCTACTTTATATTAGCAATCATAACTTCATTCTTGGTTTAAGGTTATTTCTGATAAATTTATTTATCTTTTTTCTGAAATATTTATGAGTTGTTGAAAGGCTTAGGGCTTTGCCTCTGGCAATGTTGGCTGCACAGTAGTTGTGTGTCTATCTGTGCAGATATATGTCTATCCAATGTCTTTGTCCACTCCACGAAAACAGCATTCTGTACATTTGTGTTACAGTTTATGTCCATGTTTGTCACTGTTCACTCAAAGGAATTGCTCACCTGTGTGTATATGAGGTTGCTTTCTTTGCAACTGTGTTTGTGAATTAAGAGAATGTCTCACAGAGCTGGGGGCTTGCAATCAAGAAATGCCCCACCCTTTTTTTCTTTTCCCTTTTTCAGTGTTACAAAACTTTTATTTTAGTCACCCATGCATTAGAAGTTGACGTGCCCAACAAAATGTGAATTGTCTTGTTAGTCTGTACAATTAAAATGATTTATAGTGCAAATATTGTGTTTATAAGCGAGTATGTGTGTGTGTGTGTAATGTCCATAAATGTCCATTTAGACATATGATAGCCTACGTGTTCAGTACATAATAGGAACAGCTTGTTGTAATACGCAGCCTGATGGCATTGCCCTCCCATCTCCTTTTCTTCTTTAAATGTAGCACTCCCTGCTTGCTACATTGCATCATGTATTCCCTTTACATCATGTTTAACTGGTGATATATTCATTGTAGTTTTCAGCTGTCAGGAGATAACGCTTTCAGGCTATGCAGCTGACAATATGTTCGACAATTTTAAAGATGATTTACAGCAAATGACTGCAGTGCAGCTGGAAGCCACAACTGCCCATACCTCCCCTTTCTAATTTAAATCTACTAAACTGACAGTATTTGTCTTTTCTTAGAGCCCATGTTATTAGCCATGTCTGCTTAAGCACATGTCTCTCAACCCTGATTAATTTCCATTGGACTGGACCTACCTTTGGAGTATACTTTATTAGTGTTGTCTGGACAAACCCTCACCAACTTCAACACCCCACACACTACCCTACATGCACATAGACTCACTTAACTGCACTTAGCTGACAGTATTTTCTCTGCAGGAGCATACGTGTGTGTGTGTTTTTCCGCTTCACTGTGGTAGTTTATTAGCAGTGTCTACTTTGATAGTTAGTGTGCACGCTTGATTATGGCTGAAAGGGAGTGGGCTGGGCACTTGGCCGAAGAGGAAGTCTGCCTAATGATATTAACAACATCCTTTATTGGGCAGCCACTGCAGGCAGAGGAAGGGAAAGCAGTAAAGGAAGAGGGAGAGGAGCTTGGAGAGAGGGGGTATAAAAACGTGGAGAGTTTGAAGAAAAAAAAAGAAATGTGGAGATAAATTGTAGGGTAAATCAAAGGAGTAGTGAGTGGAAAGGAAGGCATTTACTTTGTCTTTGAAGTTTTGTGAAAATGGAATAGAAGCCAGGTGTGAAAATAAACAAAATTAAATTGGGACAGATGAATAATCTCTGTTCAGTCAACCATGCCTCTATATTTACACATATTCTTTTTATGTGCATGTTTTGCATGCTCTTTGCATCAAAAGACAAATAAAAATCACTGTCAAAAATGTTTGGTTAATGATTTCTATATATTTAATTTAATTACTTATTTAGGATTATTGTTTGTGCTTAGGTTGAAAAAAAAGTTTTAAACACTAAAAATCTGCAGCTCATTCCATGCAAAATTACAACAAAGAAAGATCTTGAGGGAGAAGCTTTTTTTTTATAATTTTACATGTTTGAATTTACATAAAAGACTGAAAGGTTGAAAGTGAACTGACTGTGATTTTGACCCAGTAAAATTCACACACTCACAGAATCGAAGTATTATAGTATTAGTATTATACTATTGCAGCAATTACTCAGCAAGTCAAGATGTATAAGTAAGCTGTTAATACTGTTAGCTCAAACAGTCCTTTATACTCCTCATTTCCTGAGCTCTTGAGAGTGAAAAAGCACTTCAGCATAAAAAATAAGAGCAAAACTGAAGGGACTTGTTTTTCTGTTATGCCTTACACAACTTTGACCATGTGTATTTATTATTAAAAAAAAGTCAAAAAAGAAAAATGCATCACAAATTAAACAAAAGTGAGAATGATCTGAAAATAGTGAGTGTGATGTTTTTCCTATGTGTTTACCTGAATATGTGCAAACTGACAGTCATGTGTGCACTCACTCAAACACAGACATGCACAGATACCAAATGACAATGCGTTGATTGTTCAGAAGCACCAATACACATCTCCCCACCAACACCTAGTAAAAGCTTTCACCTTGATAGACCTCTCTCAACACCAAAAATATGTGAAGGCTGGCAATTTTCTCTATTTGTCTTGGCGAGGTGCTTGAGATCCCATACCTATCCCAGATGTGTTTGCACAAATGCATGGAGGTGTGTGCAATTTGTGTGTTTGTGGGCATGTTACTCTCTATACAAGGTGCAGCTATATTTTGACTGAGTTTCTGAGTGTGGATGTAGTCTATGTGTTAGGACTAGGCAGACCCAAATAAACTCATTCTCCTGCACTTTTCTTGTAAGCAGTGTCAGCATCTCTTTGCACCTGTAGAAACAGAAACCTAAAACATCCAGCCAGCAGTCACACCTTCACACATGCGTGGCAGAATAGTGAACATAGAAATATACATATTAAAAGCTACACATACATCTTATGTGCACCAAAAACACTTTGTTAAGTATACTTTATATATGCAAATGTATACACTCAGCTGTGTCACAACACATAAAAATGGGCAAATTCAACAGCTGTATGTGCACATATTGGTATGCCAGAATTAAGATTTTTCTTATTCAAAGATCTTATCCCCGGATGATAAATTGTTTCTTATCAAAGAGAATGTAAAATAAAAAGTAGAACACAAACAAAGATCATGGTTTGTTTGACCTCAGAGTCAGCTACTATGACACCAGATTTTAGCTGAATATCTGTAAAATTGTTACATCAATTTTTGTGCTTGCCAAAAACCAAACAGTTGTGGTGGCCATCTAGATCTGGGTTTCCTCAAAAAAGTTAACCAGTTGTAGAAGTATATTTGATGATTACTTTCTGTGAGTTTTGTTCAAATCTTTCCAGTGGTTCATGCGATATTTTGTTAACAGACTGTAGGCAATGACATAATAACTTGCCAGTTGTGATGATAATTATTCAACAAAAGAGCCAATGTTTATATTAAATACAGCCAAAATGTTAAACTTAAATGCTTTAACATTTTGACACTTTAGATGTTTATTTCCATGTCCATGTCCCTCACATTGATGTCTTAAAGCAAATCAACATTGTTATCATTGTAGCAACAAAAACTGGACAGAGACTGGAAAACGATTACCCCAAAGCTCCACAATTCTCCAGCCAACAAATTGATGTGTAGTGGATGAAAAAACTTGGGTCCAAACACCAGCTGAACACACCATCTGTTTCTCTGTAATTCCAATCTTTAGAGGAATACTCATTTTAATTTATTTTTATTTCCCTTGTCAGTTCATGGGCATTATACCATTTTTTTACCATTATGTTCACTTTTTTTATTTTGTTCTGTGCTGTTTAAAAAAAGCTTGATGTTTTGTAGTTTTGTGCTTGTTGCTTTTTTATGTTGTGAATCTTTTCTTTTTTTAAATCCCTTGTACTTTTTATAGCTTCTTCTCAGAATGGTAAATAGATTTTGTCTCTCTCTTTATTTTATTTTTTTTTCCTACATTTGTTATATTGTTCTAATCAAAGTAGCTATTACTTGGAAAGCAAACTATATTGCTATCCAAGCTGGTTGATAGAAAGTAATTGCAAGCCATGCAATATCTCAATTTTCAGGAACATCACTTCATGCAAATTGCAGAATAATATGTTAAAACCTCAGGTGATTATCACCAACTGTTGTTTTCATTGTTTCCCTCCTCTGGAGAAACCATATTTGAGAACCAATGGACCCATCATCACAGAGCCTAGAGGCTGCAGTCATGCTATCATCTGCCATATTTTCTTCCAGATGCATCTTTTAAATGCTCCATCTGTGACTCTGATTGTGCTCTACAGCCACCTGCAGTGGCATCAGTGCTGGCGGGCACAACCAGAACTAGCTTTGCTGACCCTAATTTTCGCAACATTATCTTTGATTTGTGTGTTTAGGGATTTATGTGCAAATTTTTATTTTTGTTTTAGTCTTTAAAGAAAGCTTTAGTTGTTGTGCACTTGAAAACATGAGCGTGTTGGGGAAAAAAAAAAAGAGAATGGATCTTGTGTGTGTGTGTGAATTCGCCTTCAGGAGAGAAGTGGATTCGATTTCACTGCAAAGGCATGTTGAGCAGTCCATAAATTTTCTGCCACATGTTCAGTTTTCCTTTACTATGACAAATTCCTAGATTTCCTCACAACACATTCCTGATGCTTTATTGGTCACGGGCATTATGCGGTCTTGCTTGCTCTGACCGTTGGAGTCTGGAAAGTATCAGATTGCTCCAGTGCTTATGAGAGAACGAAAGTAAGAAGGAGAACAAAAAAGTGGACTTTTAAGATAATTCCAAAAACATACTGTATAAAGATTGGTTTTATTAATTATAGGCTTTTTTGTTTATTTGTTTGTTGTTGTTTTTATTTTTTTATTTCATTTTATATAAGGTTCAATTTGTGATTATAAATTTTAAACAGCAAATCAAATCAATTTAATGGTATTAATACATTCACTTTAACTTTTGTTTTTTTTTTGCTTGTTTGTTTTTATTGAAAAATAAATAAAACAATAATAACATTGTTTCTAAAAAAACATGATTGAAACTGTTAAAAACAGTCAATGATTATGACATACCTATTGCTTTAAAAACTTAAACATCATCACTGTGTCTTGTTTGCATTTTTTAAACAAATACCTAATAATTCATAGCACAAAAGATTATTTGACCTTCCAACTCAGCCTAAATTGTTTAAAACCATGTTCTTCTTAAAGAAGTATAATCTTGACAAAATTTTGAAATTCATATTGAAACTCTCCAGCAGGAAATGACTTCACAAGATACATTTGTCTGACAGACTGTGTGTATTTTTGCATCTATTTATCCGTGTATAGATATGGTATTTTCTTCAAGTTTCTATGGCTATGGTATGAGTGAGAAAGAGAGTGGGTGTTACACTGGCATGTCCATGAAAATATATGTTTGACTATGATATAATTCACAGTCCTCTTGGTGGTAGCTCTAATTGACAGAATGTAAAAAGAAAATACATTTCCATATGGAACTTATCACTGGCAGCCATATTTCTCCATTACAAGAAGCAATTTGTTTTAATTGCCTACTTAGAAGTAATATGGCCTCAAATTGGCTTATTTTTTTCCATAAAATCTAAATGAAATATAAGAATGCCCATTAGCTGCCACAATTATGTTATAATAATCAGAAAATTGAGTTGTCAAGACTGGAAAGTCTCATTTGAAATGATAGTTATACAGCACATATTGTGTGTCTATAAATGTGCTGGAGTATGTGTTGAGACAGTGAGTTTGTGTGGACCTGACAGACTCAAGACAAAAAAATAAACTAAATGAAAATTTAACACTTGTTCTTGGGAACAAGTCATAAATTACTCTTTTTGTACAGAGTCAACAAAATGGTATTTTAGATGAGGAACCAAGAGAAAAAGAAATATAGGGTTAAGAAACTGTGACTAAATCACTTTAGTCCAGGGCTGCTTTACATCACATATCTAAGCAACGTTTTTCAAATAGCTCTGTGGCCTCAGCTTGCACTTTATCCTGCTAGAGGGGTGTTAATTATGTCTGAAAAACTAAAAAAATCCCACTTTGTCATTACGTTGGATTCAGTAGCAAAGTATGTGCACAGTGCAGACATTCTGCTGAGTCAGAGTTCATAAATAGCTTTTACTCCAACCTAATTTCACTGATAAATGGCTGCAAGTGAGCCTTTTTGGGGGGGGGTGACAATTGACTTGATTTAGCATGAGTTTGAAAATCTTTGAAAGATTACCACATCACACCAGTTCTGACAATAGTGTCCATCTCCATGGATTCAAATGTGTCATGAGCCTAAGAATATTATCTGATTCAATAAGCCAGTTTACCAGGCGTGACTAAATAGGCTTGACTATTTAACAAGCCAGTCTTTGATCTGCACCTTGACTTTAGGATAATTTCTGTGACAAGCAAAAGGATGAAAAAGAAAAGGACACATAACTAAAGGGAGAAATGAGTAAACATGGGTTAAAAATGAATAAATTAAAATAAAATAAGATTTTGTTTTCCTTTTTTTTTCTTTTCCATGTAGGTGACCTTGTTCATATTAGACTGCTTATATACCCGAGGCTTCAGCAATTTCCCACTTACGTGCAGGCAGTATGTTAAGTTATTTAAATGTAATGTATGTACTCACTCGAATATATACAGATAACCCCTGGGAGGATTAGAAATAATGGAATGAAACCTTTTAGTTTTTATTTCCTCAAGACAATATTTTTTACTTTGTTCTTTGGGCTGTGCTTGACTTAGCTGTTCCAACTGGTTTTCACTTGGAAGAGGCTTTGTAATAGCTTTAATTTTTAAACAGTGGCATAAGGAATTTGCATAGGGCTGTAACATTCCCATTAGGAATATTATCCCAACAGAATAGCACACACATGCAATCAGAAACACACATTAGCTAAGTTGTTCTAGCTCACAGCAGCTTAAACACATTGTACTTAAATAGTTCACATGTAAATATAAATAAATTGTAAAAATGGTGTAAATTGTAAATATATTTTGGAGCTCTGCCCAAAGATTATAATGTGAACTTAAACTGAATTATTTTTGCCCTGTTCTTCAAGTAGGCAACCCAAGTTGTATACATTTGGTAGTCAAATAAATCCAATTTTGAATGCAAAAGCCAGTATTTTGCTTTCTACTTACCTAAATTAAAATGAACTGAGATAGTTTTGGCTTTTTAGTTCTACTACTGTGGTATAATACATAAAGTTAGTTTTAATAGATTCTGAAGGCATAATGGGCTACAGGGGTGATGTTTTTCATGTTTATGGACTTCAAGCTTCCACTCTAATCCTATAATGCTAAAACAAATGTGAGACTTTGACAACTGCTTAAATTATTTAAAGAACAGAGCACACCTGTGGCACATTTGGAAACATGGCACGTTTAGGAGAAATACATTATCAGTGGAGGTGTTAGAGACTGGCATCAATCATGGCCAATCAAATAAACTCCTCTAATTTCCTTTAAAAGCAATGCACTCCCTGCACAAGACACTGACAGATCTATTATAGTGTTCAGGCTGCTGTTCTAAAAATGGAATATAAGGCAGCCTGGACCGATTACTATTGTTTTTTGAGCTGCAAACAAAACCTTGGTATTTTGAAGATGGAAAAAAGAAGAACTTTAGACAATGAATGCCTTGTGTCTTTGTTAAATGTATTATTTTTGTTGTCATTTTATACTGGTGTAACACAGTTTTCATAAGTATTTCGTACATCCACATGCACATGTACATGATTTTGACAGTACTTTTAAATTAATTATTTCAAAATTAACTATTTTGTTTATGTGGAGTCCTGTTAAGCAAATAGATGGTCTCATGTGAGTCAGTTCTGATTGTGTTCACATTTGTATTTTACTCTGTTCACATGTAACTGGATTGTCCAAGAAACACGTTAGTGGCAGGACTCAGCATGGACAGCTTTTATGCATGTTTTAGCACTTGTGAAAACTAAAGATAGAAAAAAAAATTCTGTCTCACAGAAGCAGACAGATGTAAATTTTACTGCTGTCTATGATGCAAATGATGAGAGTGGATGAAAATTACACCCACATTTGTTCTCTATAGATTGCAACAATAAAAGGAGGAGGGTAGAACAATTTTCCTGCAGTTGAAAGAAATTGCCCTTTTTGCTGAGTCTTTTTTTATAGTACAACTTTTTTGGTACTTAAAACAACAACAACAAAACAATAAAACAAAGCTGTTAAAACTTTACTTTTTTGTGTAAAAATGTGTATTTGACAAAGACGCTGAATACCAATATATTTTAGAAAAAATATAAAATAAATTATTTTAAATTTAGGAATAGATAGCTACTGCTTTATGGACACTTCAAAAGAACTCCTCTCATTAAAAATGTAAGGAGCAGAAGAGGCAAGCAATGATCAGCTGCATGAAACTGAGGCAATCTGTTTTTGCTTCACACATGCAGTGAGACTCAGGTAGAAAATAGAGCAGAAAAATGAGAAAACAGAATTATTTAGCGTGAAGACGTTTGGTCTTTTCTGACGTACGTAGCAGTATTTTGTCTACATAATGTGAAATATTGAACAAAAGCCATGTTTTTTTTTTTTTTTAATTAGATTGGCTATTTTTACTGAACAACACTGTTCTCCTCATGCATATGGGAGGGAAGACAAATTTACTCCAGGGGATTGAGTAAATCTGTCACATGTGTATTGTTGCATAAGCTATTAAATGTTGTTCTGAAAATTAGACATTGATTATGTATTGCAAGAAGAAAGATGAAAGGGTTATTGATCAACAGTACTATACTAAAACAGCAAAAAACAAAACAAGCAAACAACAACAAAAAAACAAACAGACTACTGTGACAGTTTAAAGGGCTGAAGTAGAGTAATTGCTTTTGTCTGTATTGACATGTATTTACCATGTCTGCTATGTTCAGTGACTTATCTTCCATGGCATTAGGTTGCAGTTGGCTGACTCAGCCGTTAAATATGTGTTTGCAGATGAGTGAATCCCAACATCAGTTACCCATGGCAATGTTCATTAAACTGCACTTGTTCCAGTTTAATATCTACTAAGGATTATTCAATTGCCATTATGTGAACCATTATTCCAAAGACATAAGCAAAGATAAATAGATATGCAACAGACATCACTTCAAAAGAACATACGGTAAATGATCCTGCACTTACTGTGAGATATGAAAATGACAGTAGAAATGTGAGAACTTTATTCCCTTTACCATTATGTTCTCTGTACTCAGATTTGCAATATAGGTTATCTAACATGTCCTTAGTGACACTGTAGCAAATACAATTTTGTAAAATAAAATTTAAATGTGGGTATTTGCAATAAGATAAATTAGTAGCATTTGTTTTGAAACATGTTCCACTCTATCTGCCAGAAACATGAACATAACAATGAATGTATCATTTAAAAAGATTTTAACTCCTCAATAAATGATACTTACCATCTATGAAATTAACACATCAGACCATCAGAATTGATACACACTGTATTTGAACAGAGCAATATAATTAAGGGGATGTGAATGAAGTGACAAGGGACATTGAAGGTCTATGAAAATATGAAGTTGGATTTAAAGATAATAATTATGCTCTTGAAAAACACATATATTCTGTAAAGTCTATAGGTTCTGCAAGTGATAACTCATGCAGTTGTCAGTAGGGTATCTCTTAAATCATTTGATTTAAAAAAATGCCTGAATATATAGGAAAATAACACATGGACTTTGCAGCACAAAAAGTCAGACCAACAGAAGTAGAGACAGATGGAGATATGAGAGGAGTCAGGCCACCAGATGGTCTACTGACCGCCGAAAATATTACAGCTGGCAACTGTACACCAACATTAATGACACCAGTCATTAACAAGCTCTGTGGAGAGCCTGTGTGTGTCACATTTAGGCCCTGTTTACACAACCCTGCTTTTAGGTGAAACTGGAACATTTCTGTTGCGTTTTGGCCATTTGTGTAAACGACAATGACAACTGGATCCTCTGACACCAAAACTGTTTGAACCCACCAAGCTAATAAATTTAAGTAATGCAGGTTGCAGTGATATGTATGTACATCTAAGACACAGTCAATGGTTTCATTGCTTGTAGTAAACTGAGAAAATCTCTGAAAGGTTGCTTCAGTGTATGTGTTATGTCAGGTAAAACCACAGCTGCTAAAATGTAATATTATTTTCTAAATCTCAGAATGAGTCCACAAAAAAAATGTTTTTGGGAAAGCTTTCATGTTTTAGAAGCTCTAAGTACTCATTGCCCAGTCTAACTTTAGACAGTTCTTACAACATATTGAAGACTGCACAAAAAGCTGTCTTCATGCAATGGTTTTATTTCATGTTTTTGTATAATGTTCTCCCAATTTCTTCTTTAAAAAAGTCTTGACCTAAATGAACTTCCTCCATGTACTGTGGAAGTGTAGCTTTCTTTTAACCCTATTCTGTTTTGTTTTTGTTTGTAAATCCATTTTGCCTTTGTGTCTTCCCCATCATTTGTCTCTTTCTTATCTCTCCTTGTGGCTCTATATGAAATATTCTGTCCAGGCTCCAACACATAATTAGAAACCACTGAACCGTGGCTCCAACATGGGGGCATTTCTCGTATCTGCTTGGTGAATGGGAGGGTTTAGGATGTAGAGCAAAGGAGTCCTTAAAAACATCTTCTTGGCTGGCACACTACACCAGGCCTGAAATGGCGATGTACAACAATGCATTTAGATTGATAAGAAGACAAAGACAGGGTGAGGGGGGTGGTTGAGGCAGAATGGATAAATGGATTGATAGATAGAGAATAAAGGCATCAACCTGGAGATGGAAGGAGAGAGTTATGAGTCATCTCCATCAACTCCTGTTTCTAAACACAAGCATGACATTGGTTCATTGTTTGTTTATTAATTAGTAAGGGTGTAACATTACACTCATCTCATAAAATAGGATGAGACAAGATACTGAGCTGACAAAAACGATGCAACAAGATTTGTTATAATATTTTTAAGAAAGAAAAGCCACAAACTCACCTCATGAATCTTTTCAGACCTTTGAACGATTCTTCAACTATACATGTGGATGTGTCATATGGTCTTAGTACCTGCCAAATTTGTTAACAGCTGCCACACAAATTATAGAAACAGAGACCTCTTTAGTTTTAATTTCACCAGAGTTGTCTGGGAGTTCACAAGACAGTTTTAAACTGAACATGAACTCTTGTGGCATTTTAACCTTGCAAGATCTTGTATCATTAGGTTATACAAATAATAATAATAATAATAATTAATAATAATAATTGTGTCCTAGAAAACAAATCATGAATGAAATTGATTTAAAAATCACAAAGAATGCTATATCATTTGTGATATTAGTTTACTTTTATGTTAAGTAATTGTTTTGCCCTGATTTTCAGGGTCATGTCATGGCATGAGTTATGGGCTTCTGGTAACTTCTTATCTAATTTGCAGCCTCACTCACTCACTTTTTTGTGTCCAACTAATTGCAGGGGGTTGTAGCGGCCACTGGCGCCTGTCCCAACAGTCATTAAGCAAAGGTGAGATACACCTTGGACAAGTTGCCAGTGTACTGCAGCGACAACACAAAAACAAACAACGCAAAATTTAGAATCCTCAATGAGCCTAACATGCACGTTTTGGACTGCGGTAGAAAAACAAAGTACTCAAAGAAAACTCAAGCAAACTTCACACAGACTAGCCTTAGCTAACATTTAAACTGTACTCAACTGCATTTGGGTTCTTTCAATAAACCAAGCATTAACTGTGGCAACCACTTAGTGAACTTAGTCTTCATGCAATTGTTAAAAGATGACCTTCACATCATCTTTGAAGACATTTCTTTTTGTCAGAGTCATTATGTTACTTCATTAAGTGTTCACTAAATGCTCAATTGTCATTTATTTTGTGAAGTCAGTTTTAAGAGCTGTTTAATTACACTTTTTGATTGCCTTTTAATGGTCATTTGTAGTGGCATTAAGATGTACCCTTTGCCTCACTTTGCCCACCTGATAGTTTCATAAAATTAATTACGTCTTATGATGAACACAGAGCAGTGATGCTAGTCCATATTGTCATTTTTAACATTGTCTTTTTTATTTGCCCTGTGTTGCACTTAATGTAACTCATTCCCAACATCCATGTGGTTGTGGTTTGACTTTTACCTGACTTTGTCCAGGAATTCCTTTATTATTGTCATGGTGTGTCTAACTAGTTATAGTTTGTGCTGATGGCTTATTGCTATATTAGAAAAGGACAAAGGAGCCTTTGGGACAATTCCCATCATTGCCTGTCCTTGGAAGACTCAGACTCAGATTATCACATATGAAACTTCACACTGGCCAAGGAAACACTAGCATGCACACATAGAGTCACTCCTGTGACATATCCACATGCACACACATCACATGTTTTATAAGACCTTCCTTTGGGCTATTGCAGGAAATGAATGTCCAGTAGCTAGGGCTGTTAATTAACATTTATGGCTTGAGATGACCGCTGAATCATTAGACTGACTCTCACAGCCTTCACATTAAAGCATCCAGGGTATAAAAATCCAATCTCTCTCCTTGACTATCTGCCAAATTAATGATGGTGGATCATGATGTTGATTTGTTTCGTAATCTGAATATAAACTGCATTGATCCCTTTTGGGGGTACAGTTTGTCCCCAAGACAGTTTGTGTTTGTGGGATGTTTGGGAAGATGTGTGAGTGTTTCATGGAACAAAAAAAAAAAAAAAAATGGGTGTGTGAAATCCCACAGGGTAATACCATATGAGATTTCCTAGAAGTTTATGTTTTCAGTTACACTAATGCACGCTGTTATCTCATCATAAATATTCACTCTTAAACATGTACTGCATTGAAATAAATAGATAGCATCCCAAAACTGTGAAATGACCATCATTCTGAATCTATTTTAATTTTATTTTTATCTTTTTTTTAACAACTCTTTAATAATTAAACCTAGCGCAGTACCCATAATCATTAGTGCTTGTGGTGGCTTTAAGGTTCTGTAGGTAATAACAGTTATAAAGTGATCATTCTTGTTCTAGTATGTTAACATTTTCATTACACATCCTTATGCATGATTATTGCTATGTACAATGAAATGCTTTAATTTTGGTAGCAGTTTCTTTCTTTCTTTTTTTAATTTCTTCAATGTTGTTTTTGCTTTTTTTCTTGTCTCTTGCTATACAATCATTTAGCTTTACCTTCTCTCAACCTGTTAGGATTTGGGGGGTTATTGTTATTTTTCATGTGTAAGTTTGGGTTTATTGTTTCCTGTATTTTATCATTTAGTTGTCTTTACACTTAGTCTTGTTTTCATTCAGTTTTTGTTTCTTGTCTTTGCATTCCTGTCATCATTCACTTCTCTGTTTATTTCTTGCTTTCCTGCCACGCCCATCTTCACCTGATCCAAGTTGTAATCACTCACCTGTGCCCATTTCCCCTAATTACCCTCTGCTTTTAAAACCTGGTCATTTCCTCCATTTACCTGCTGGTTGTCGCTTTCACGTGCTGTCTAGGTCCCATTTCTTGCCTTGCCTTGCCTTGCCTTGCATTACCTTCTGTTAAAGAAACAAAAAACAACAAACTAGAAGATTTCAATGTGAAATCTACAAGTTGGTCCATGAAATTGTGATGAGCAGCTTGCAAAATAAACACATCAGTCAACACTTATATCCAGGATATTGCAACACCCTTCTTGAAAATAAACATAAACAAAGTTGTATTTCTATATATTTTTGTAAATTTATGAACAGAGCAAAAGCAATTAACAAGTTGACTTTGAAACCCCAAAATTATAACAAACTGTACAAGTCTTCTTTGGAAGAAAATATTAACGTCAAGAGACTTTCTTGTAAAATAAATAAAAAGTACACAAATGGAACTCAAGATTGAAATACCATGATTATACTTTGCAGTAGTGGGTTAGAGCTGTCACCTCCCAGCGACGGTTGTAGGATCACCTACTGGCCTAGAGTCTTTCTGGTTGAAATTTTCATGTTCTCCCAGTCCACGGGTTTTCTCTGAGTACTCCAGTTTCCTCCCACAGACCAAAACCATGCATGCTCGGTTAATCGGTAACACTAAATTGTCTCTAGGTGAAAGTGTGAATGGTTGTACATCTCTATGTGGCCCTATGATGAACTTGCAACCTGTCCAAGGTGTACCCTGCCTCTCACACAGTGACTGCTAGAGATAGACACCAGCTCCATGCAATCCATAATGAAGAACTAGGTAAAGAAAATGGATGGATGATTGACCTTGGTAAAACCAGGTACTGAAATCTGTTATGGAGATGACAATCTCATAATAATTGAATGGAACTACAAGCAAATCTGAAAGGTTGCCCTTTTGTAACAAATTAAAACTGAGCATCAGCCACGCCTGACAAATTACAATGTTTATCTAATGGGCTAATACAATTACATCTGTAAAGAGGACAATTGACATACTTTGTTTTACATGTTTTTTTTTTAATATAATTTTTTTTTTTAATTATTATTGGAGTGGTCATTGATAGATATAGTTCATATAAACAGTTTGAGCAACTGTATTCATATCAATTTGCCCAGGGTTTGACATCTATGGGGCATCACAATATTTAGTGCTCTGTCTATTGGACAAATTACAAATAACCTCAAAATAAAGAAAATTAATTTTTTCAGTCTAATTTAAACTGGTTTGTTTTCTCCTCCACCACATCAAAAAAAATGCTGCCCAAGTCATGTGTAAGTTTACAGACACACAGGCACACACTCACACCCAAACACAGGACCACACATGCAGAAGTACACAAATGGACATCTGAGTCAATTCCAATCGCAGCCCCAAACACCTGTCTGCCAATCTTTCAACAGTGTTTTGCCTGCTATTCCCTGGCCAATCTCTGTGTGTGTAAGCTCTATGTGTTGATATGTCAAAGTGTGTGTATGTGTGTGTTAGCAGTCTGACAGAAAAAGATAAGGTGGCAGTCATCTTATCATCCTGAGCCAACCTGCCCTAAACCCTCACAAACCTCAGGTGTCACATCATGCTGGCTTTTCCCCAAGCACTCCTTCATTTTCATGTCAGTTTTACACCAAACTGCTCTCCCTCAGGCTCTGAACTCCCTCCCTCTGTCTTTAGCCATTGATTTGCCCACCAGTCATTTTTGATAAGCAGATAAACATATTCTTTAACAGTTTTTTTTTCCCCCTCTGGAATTCCTTCATCTTCCTATTTCTCTGTATCCACCTACTTATGTTTTCAACCTATCACTTCTTAGTGTATATATATATATATATATATATATATATATATATATATAAAATTCCCTTCTCACCCTCCGCGGGTGGTCTTTGTTTCATCCTCTGAGCTTGGGTCCTCTACCAGAGGCCTGGGAGCTTGAGGGTTCTGCGCAGTATCTTGGCTGTGCCTGGAACTGCACATTTCTGGACTGAGATGTCTGATGTTGTTCCTGGGATCTGTTGTAGTCACTGCTCCAGTTTGGGGGTGACTGCCCCTAGGGCCCCGATGACCACAGGCACCACTGTGGTCTTTGTCTTTGTCTATGAGACTCATGCATAAACAACACCAAGCTGGGACACCAAGCTTGCACTATTTTTTCCATATGGGCGATTCCATTTCACTTCCAACTTCCATCTCCGGTCTGGAAGCTTGAGGGTTCTGCATAATGTCTTAACTGTTCTCAGGACTGTACTCTTCTGGACAGTGATCGCTGAGGTTGTTCCTGTGATCTGTTGGAGCCACTCTTCCAGTTTTGGGGTCACAGCACCGAGCGTTCCGATGACCACTGATACCACTGAGACCTTGACTCTACACAGCTTCTCTATTTCCTCTTTCAGCCCATGGTATTTCTCAACCTTCTTGTGTTCCTACTTCCTGATATTACACTCACTTGAAATTGCTACATTTATCATCTCTTCCATCTTCTGTAGATTGTAGAGCACCACAATGTCCAGTTGATTAGCCATCACCATCTGGATCTGTAAGTCTCACAGCATCTTAGTTCTGCCATTCTCCACCACCCTTGGTGGTTTACCTGCCTGCATCTTACATCCAGCTATTATGTGCTGGACTGTCTCATGAGCATCTTTGCATAGCTTGTATCTTGGGTTCTGTCTTGGGTCCTCTGACGCTTTTGTGCTGCCATGATTAATGCCTCTGTACTGTCCTTCAGTCCAGCCTTCTCTACCCACTGGTAGGATTTGTGGACATCGGCCACCTCTTTAATCTGCCTGTGGTACATGCATTGCAGGGGCTTACCCTTCCATGATGGTTCCTCTTATTCCTCCTTGTCCACATTAGGTTTCTGCTGCCTGAGACATTCACTTAGCATTGGGACTGACTTCCTAATGTACTTCAGTATCTTGGTTGTTTTGTCCTGTATAGTGGCTCTGATACTCACTAGTCCTTTGCCTCCCTCTTTTCTCTTAAGGGTCTGGCATACTCCATAAGACATCAAGAAGTCATGGTTACGAGACATTCATTTTTGTACACATCCTTCTTAGTCCACAAGACATTTGGCTCAGAACTCCCAGGAAGCTCCTCCCTCATCCTACAGCGTTAAAATGGGTTTCTTCCAGCCTGCTTCTCAACTCTCCTGTCCTTGTACAGAATGTTGCTTTTCTTACTGCGACCAGACATGTTTATTAAACCGACTAAGACAGTCACAGCCATGAACAGCCGCCTGTGTCTCTATGCTGTCTTTTTAAGTTCATAGGTTTATAAGTTTAGCTGAAACAGTTATAAAGTTGGCTGTATTTTCTAGCAGCCTCAGCCAACTGCTTCTCAGCAGAGCAGTAGAAGCAAAAATAGCTACATTAAAGCTCACCAGCTTTTCTGCATAAACACGCCCACAACAACTTCTGACCAATCACGCAATACTTGTCGCAAACCCCTGTGTGAAACAGTTCGACCATGGCCTTGTGTCAAGAAGGTGTGGGATGCAATTTTCGTCACACAACCGTGTGAATTAGAGCCGACTTTGTAACTTCTCATGGAGTATGCAAAGGCTTTTAGTTTCAGGGTAAAAAAACCCAAAAGCAAACAAACAAAAAAACAAACCATGTTTTTAATGACATGATTTAAAACCTAGGCCAATGTTGTGCAGTGTTTTTTTTAAGCTTGCAAATAGCAATGATTCAAAATGTCTTAAAAATGAATTGTATTTGAAACCTTAGTTTCCACCTTTTTTTTTTCTGTCACACTTTATGATTTGGCTCTTAATGTTGTAATTGGACACATATTGTTAGTATAATTTGATGAGCAGTGGGTATCTTGCAACAATAAAATACACATTTTATTCGTTAAGCAAAACTAATCTATCTTACTTCACTTGATCCACCATTATTAATAAATAATTTATAAAAAATTTCACAAATGGTTACTTTTAAACATTTTAACTTAGAGTCAGGTCAGTCACTCTTTGTTTAGGCTCAGTCATTGTACAGATTGCATACTGTGATTACAAGAGAAAGGGATAGACACACAGATGGAGGAAAAATGTCCATTAGGAAATGTATATGTGGATGACTATAAATTTTTTATGCAGTCAGTTCAGCAGCTTGTGCATAGCTTTTAAAGATGGAACTACTTAGTTTCTAATTCATATGCATTTTAATGAGAATATACAGAATGTGTTGTGTTGTCTTTACATTTTACATGCTGGTCACATTTTCTTTGCTTTACTGCTACAGTAAAGTAGGCCATCCTCTCCAATTCTTTTGTAGCAGAATGAAAAAAAAAAGTATTTCTATGATAATGACAGAAACCACCACCCCATTACATCAGAATAGGCGGACAGAACAAAATCCAAAGCAAAGCACCTGCTCAGTGATGTCAGATGACAGTTATGAAAACGCTTATGATTATAAGACTCATTGTCTAAATTCACTGCATTCAGTTTGCTGTCTTAACCTGACATTTAACTGTGAAATTCTCATGTCCTTTTTAAAAAAAAAATAATATATGCGATTTCCTCTCTTTCTCAGATTCTTTTTTTTTGCCCCATCTTTATTGTTATTTTAGTTTCCTACTTGCATTTAGGATGATTTGAATTTTTTTGTAATGCTCAGATCACGTCTTGAGATTTTTGTGTTCCCATTTATGTAGTTGAATTCTGTGCCACCAGTAAACTTGTATTGTGAAGATTTAGCAGATTCTATTCAGCCGCTGCCTTAATACTATTTCTGTGTACACAGCTGTTCCATTTTATGGAGTCCACTAAGTGCCAGGTGTGGAAATACAAATAAGGGTTGATAAAATATGTTCTCTCAGTTTAGCAAACTGTATGCACTGGTTTGCTAATGCACATCAGTCTGTTGGGGAAAAAAGGATAGATCATTACTTGGCATCAGTGAAGTTGGAACATTGGTCAGATTGTCACTTTCAGCATCATTAACTTCTCCACAAATTATTGATAAATAACAAAGTTTGCCTCCCTTCAATGGCAGAAAAGTCTACTATTTGCCACAGGCTTATTCTAATTAACACAAGTTATACTCTAAGGCTGACAAACAGTGGTTCTAAATAACTCAACATGTTGCTTATGGAAATTCATCAGTGTAGCTCTGGGACAAAAATTCTCTAAATCTATACTAAACACATCTTCCTAACTTTTCTGCTGAAATGATACCAACGGGTGACATAAATTGTATAAGTATATCACTTTACAGACACTACAGACAATAGTTTTGACAAAAAAATATATATAGCTGGATATTGCAATTAGTAGATGGTCTCCAAAACCATTGTTTTATATTTTTTGTTGCATTGATTTCTGCTTTCCTATGTAACTCTAACCCCTTCCTCAACACTGAAGACTTAAACACAACACCTAGTTCACAAAGAAACCTTGCTGTTCCAAATGTGTGTGTGTGTATAGTTTACTAAACAAAGGCAATAGATTCCCACCACTGCTATTTTTATCTCCACACCTGACTCTTGCTAGACGCTGTTCATTTTGGAAATGTATGGGTCTCATTAGGAATTACTATTGTTTTTGTGCTTTCTTTGTACCATTTTTGATAAAACAAAAACAATGCAGATAAACAAATTAAACTATTTTTGATTTATTTAAGGAATGAGCTGCTTTATTAGTGGGAAAAAAAGACATTTGTATTATTTAGCTTAGTGTGTTTTTTGCAAAAAAATGATAGCCCTTTTTAGTAGATTTAGCTTTTACTATGCTTACAGTTAAATTGTGTGTCCAGCCATGTCTTATTTTTAAACCTTCATCCTCCTTCTGGTTTCTAATAATAGTCCTTACTTTTGAAGCAGAATGGAAGGGGAGAATGAGTGGACTGCTGGTTGATTTCATATTGGATTTTCTACAATGCACAGCTCAGTTGCTTTGAGGACATCTTTCTGCCCATTGATTTAAAATTGTAGCTCTGTCTGCAAGAGTAACCTTAGAATTTTATATCTTAATTTGTACTGTGGTAAAGGAGATGGTTCTGTTTTTAAAATGGCATTTATTCTTGAACATGTAAATGTTTTTTAGCATAGTCTTGTGTGCAAACAGCAGCATCTATTATGAAAAGGCACACAATGCCTTTATAGAGTTTTGTGTAAGTTAGAAATCCATAATTATCAGCATCAGTCATGTAATACAAAAAATCTTATTTTCTGGTGGCTGAACCATGTCCTTGTAAAGTAAAATATGTAGGTATGTCTGACCTGGAGACAAGGCAAGCAGCCATGGCTGATGTTGAAACTGAAACTTGATGTCCAATTTCTTGGCCTTTTTTTCACTTTGCATATTCAATGAATCATACTGTACAGCAGTTTATTATTATTATTATTATTATTATGTTTACTCAGTTTTTCTCAATAAATTAAATATCTTCTCACACTGAAATGCCACTGTGTTATGACTGAAACCTAAGAGCTAAGGAGTTTTGATATGTGTTTCTGTAAAACTGATCTGTTATCAGGGTGTTGAAAAGACACATGCTGAGTGTGTAATTATCTCTGACAGTCGTCTCTCACTCTTCACACTCTGTTCTATCTATTTTAATGCCCCTGTTTGTAGTGGCTATTTTATATGTAGCAATATATATATATATATATAATTTTTTCTTTGCTTGCACAGTCAAGATTCACTCAAATGGTTTCAGCCTAGCCTGCTAAAACAAGCTCCCTGTCTGGAGTTGCCAAGAGGCCTTTGGGATTTGTTTTTGCTGAGATTCTTAGTTTTAGTTTATTTTGTTGCATTTTTTATTTATTCAGCACTGTTATTATTTGTGTGTTCTCAGCTGGTGTGAAGCCTAATGTGTTGGCTTGAGAGTTCAAGAGCTGCTGAACTGGAAAAGTACAGCTGGTGTCAATGTCTGGAAGAGCATTAACACTGCACACACACAAACAAAGTGTTTGGGTGTGTATGGAAACTCATATTGGGGCAAGAGACAATGAGAGCAAGGGAGACCAAGATAAGGTAAAAGGCAGGTAGAGGAAGAGCAAATAAAATGCTGTGCAGAAAGTGTGTAGTTGTCCAAAAGGTGATGTTCCACATGATAGCACATTCTGCAATGTTGCAACACAGCAGAATCAGCAAATTCCCTGCTCCTTTATTTATTTATTTATTTATTTATTCTGTCTACCATCCAGACAGGCAGTCTTGCTCAGGGACAAGGTTTCTGAAAACAAATAAAGAGGCTTTCAGACACTGAGACATATTGATAAAACAAGAGGAGCTGCTTTAACTCTTTGTAAAAATAAAGTTAAAGTATACAATTTGAAAAGCAAAATGTATTAAAAAGAAGTATAAGAATATAAAATACAACTTTGACATTACCTGTTTGCATGCAAACTGTCTGTCTGTTAGCAAAATATCTCATGAACCACTTGAACGATTCCAGTGAAACTCCTAAAAACTAATATTTGGATGTACATCTATACATGATTAACTTTTGGAATCACTCCAATTCAGGATGGCCACCACAGTTAATAGAACTTAACAAGAATAACGTTGAAAATATCTCAGCCAGTTCAACATGTGTTCACTTAATTGTGGTGTGGTAGTAGCTGAGAATAATCCTCAACACATTTTCTGAGTGTTGACACATCTTGTGAGATGTTACATTGTTACATGAACAATGTCACTTAAAAGGTTTGACTAAAACAACTATAACTGTCAATTTGTAAAATAAGATGATCTCATTTTAAAACTGAGCAGTTTTGCGTTACTACAAAGAATTCCAGGCATTTAATTTTTACCTAAAACAGTTACACAACATTTCAACAAGTTTAATTATTTTATTTTCCAAAGCTATTAGATACAGGGAAAAAATATAATACATTTTACGTCTTTGTTTCAGTGTTACTTTTACTTAGCAGGATTTTCTAAAAGAGAGTCTTTTTGTACACTGGACACTGAGCCACTTCATCAGGAACATGATGTGGCTTCACTAACAGCCATTTTACAGAGCAGCAGATTTGGCTGATGTGCATGACAAGTTGAATTGCCATGAAGTAAATGTGTGTGTGTGTGTGTGTGTGCAAGTGAGTGTGTCTAGCAAGCAGTGTGAGAAGCGTGTAATAGGTTCACCTGTCCTTGGCTGCAGACTGATGGGCAGGTGGAGCGAATGGAAACCAGATGGAAAGAAAGAGCGATGGCAAAAAGCGAATGCATAGAGTAGATAAGACTGCTTTAGCAAGCCTAGAGCAAGAATACATATAGCTTTTCACTTTTTGAAAAGTTTAACTTTTTTTTCAGTACCACTAAAAGATTTTAAAAAAAGAAGAAAAAAAACTAAGTATATAAATGAATATTACATGAAGGTTATGAAAACTTAGTATTTTACTTGCTATAGACAGCTCTTTGAAAGACATGAATTTGGAGATTTAGTTAAATTTTGACAGCATTGACGAGCTAATGACTAGTCTATACAGGGCCAAGATAAATTTGATTTCTGTCATCTTAAAACAACTTCAATATCAAATATTCTTAGTGGTTTTGTAAGGGTGAGTGGCGGTAAGACCTAGGAAATACAGACAGGCACAAGGAGCTTAAAGAAATAACTTTATTTAAAAAACATTATTAAAGAAACAAAAAAGACTGACCTGGAAGCAGAATAATAAAAAAACTGCATTAACTTAAAGAAAGACCACAAGAGAAAATCAAGAAGTGCAACAATGATTCACTGAAGAGAAATGGAGGCTTACAGACTATATGGGCACGTGATGAGATTGGAGAAAGGTGACTAAATATATATGCATACATTTGCAAGAGCAAATAACAGCAGTAGCTAGCTGTAGCATGTCTAATGCCGCCTAGGACGTTTCCAACAAGAATTCCATTCTCTTGAGATTGAAGTTGTTTTCAGATGGCAGCTATCCACTTTGGTTTTGGCTCTGGTTAGACCGACCTGTCAGTCCAGTCAAAGTAAAATAGTATTTCTCAGTTTTAGCTATCTACACCAAGTAGGATCATAATTGTCCATAATGGTTCTACCAAACTGCACTTCGAAAGATCTAAACTGACCTTTTAATTGTTGTGACTAATATATCAGACAGTGTCAGGATAAGACTTTGGTACACCTAAATACCATTTAAAAAAAAAAAAAAAAAACAAATAAAAAAAAAATGATTTCTTACAATTTTGGTTGTGTTTAATTTTTATTCCAGTGTATTTTTATGAATGTGTTAAAATCTGTGTTGCATTTGACAGGGTGAAGAGGAGGACAAAGTTTGCATTTCCCCCACTTTATGGTAAGTTCAGTTCTTGTCTTTAAATTTCCTTTAGATATATTTAAAATACTTCCTCTTTTTCTCCCCTGATATATCATTTTTTGACTTTTTTTTTCCAAAATTTTCTGGCTCAGTCTTTGAAACTCATTTAGTTTAGCCTATAAACAAACTATTCTCTTTATCTCTTACTCTTCTTTCTGGCTCATCAAATCATCAGTGTTGCTGTGCGATTTTAAAAATTTGTCTTACCATAACATAAGCCTTTTCTTGCACCACTTTGAAGAGGATGGTTTCTGCAGTGATCACTCAAGCTCAAATCAACAACATGAGCCACATGTGTGAAGAACCAGAGAAATATTGTGAATCTGTTTGGCACATGTTAGAAAAAGAGAGCCTGAATATGATAAGAAAGTTGGAGTCCCTCTCTGTCTCAGGCTTACTAAAACAGATTAGATTCCGTCTTTGATATCAGAAAAAATAATGAAAATTTTAAATGCTGAGATTTCACATTCACAATGCTCCCCAAAAAAACCCATGTCTACAGCCTCTGGCCTGCTAGTGTGGTGGTCTCTGCTTCTGTCTTTGGCTGTTTCTGGTTGCCGTGGTGACATGTGCATGTCAGCAGAAGGATGTGTGATGTATGTTTGTGTGTGTAAAAAGCAGTGGGCATTGAAAGAACTCTGTGGAGGTGTATAGAGTTCCTCCGTCCAGAAATGCCAGCGACACACACATGTCAACGGTCAGATATGGAAAAAGTCGGAATGCAGACATTACACACCATCACCCAGGCAGTCACTGGCATGCAAACACACACACATACACTCTCTCACACACACACACAAAATATGCAGACGGCACGGACACACACGTAGACAGATATCCAGATTCCATGCAGGCCACCGCGAAGCATTCAGGCAGTTCAGAACTATAAGGTTACATACAGGGAAGTCCATTCTTGACACACTATTTTGAACAGTATATGTACAAGGTTTTATTCACTCACCTGAAGCTAACATTTATTAACACTTATTTTAAATTACAAAGAAGTGCCTGCAGTCATTTTTTGATAGATTTATACAGAAATGACAGATGATATTTGCATAAAAAATTATCAAATGCAAATTGTTTTTCACTTGACTGCAACCAAAGAGAAACTGGGGGTTAAGGGCCTCGCTTTTGGGCAGCTTGACTTCAGCTGATGATAGAGGGCGGGGGGACATCGCTCATTTGCTTTCCACAGTCAGATTTCCCCGGTGCAAGTCGAAAGGATTAAAACGCAAGACTGCAGAAGCTTTAGGCTACTGCTGAAAAACAGGTGTAATGCAATGCAATTACGCTGCCATTCTCTTTTCACTATTGTCATAATTGAGTTCAAGTTTAAAAATGTATTCTCTCCTTTGGGGATGTTCGCCTTACAACCTGGCATATGTCATGATGCACATTCAAAACAAACAAAAAAGTTGAGGCACAAAAACAACAGACACAGTATATATATATATATATATATATATATATATATATATATATATATATATATATAAGTAGGCTCAAGAGACTGCAAAAGGTCTGCTGGTCTGCTACAGGTAGCAGGTAAAGGTGTTAATGGAATTGGAGATTTAAAAAGTCAAACCTCAGTCTCTCACTCTCTCTTTTTTTCATCAGATATGAAGGTCTTTTGCTTTTCCTATTTTATTGTGCCTGAAGCAAAGTTTTATTGGATTTTTGGAGGATGTATTAAGAAAGGTCCACATATTTATTCATCCATTTTTAAAGGTAATTCCATGTATGTTTGAGCAGGGTTTGACATTTTTTTCATTAGTTTTTTCATTCTACTAATCTATTATGGACAGGTCAATATAACTGACTGAATCAAGCAGCATTGACAGCAGTAGTGTTTTTTTGTGACTTATTTTTATTGTTTTTCTGGACTTGAAGACAACACATATTCCCAACATTCCTATTTTGAGGAACAACAACAAAAATGGTATCATATTAATGTAAAGGTCAAGTACATTCTTTTTTTTCTTCTTTTAAATAATAGAGAATTGTTAAGTAAAACTTTATAAAGTTCAGTGAAACCTAATTCTTTGGCTAAATTGATAAATGTTAAAATTTGGAGGTATATCTACATGTCTGTCTCATCCAATTCAACTTCTACTCAAAACTTTTGATCCTCTGACACTTTGTAAAACTTTCAAAAAACTGACTTTAGTGATTATTGGCCTAGGTTTTTGACTGATACTGTAAATGTACATATTTTATGCCGCATAAAAGTACATTCCCTGTTTTTGTCTAAGGATTTCAGGTGCAGTCAGAAAGCTGCAAACAATCTGTGTATGAAAACAGATGAATTTAATTGGGTCATGTTTAAACTGGTCCCAGTTGTAAGGAGTTCAGCAGTAGTGTGCTGACACCTTATGCTTCCTTTTTTAAGGACTGGTGGAGATCAAAGTGAATAACTAAAAGAACTACACAGATTTAACCTCATAATTATTCACTCAGCGTTCAGAGAATGAATTGGTGTACATGTGAGACGGCCCACAGAGATCTAACCCTCCCTCTTAGGTTAGTTTCCCTTTGTTTTTGACCACTTCAAATGCTTCCATTGACATGCATTCATGCAAAGACTTTTATGCTTGTGCGAGTGCTCGAATCCTCTGCTTATGAGTGTGTCTGTGGTGATGAGGTGTTTGAGGAGAGGGGGTCAGCAGTACTGTGTGTCCCTCTGGGTTGCAAGAATCACCTTTAAATATGCATCTAGCCTCCTCATACACTCACACACATTTAGTTTCAGTTTGTGTCTTTTGTGTTCACGGTGTACAAATTCACCCCCCTTGTTTTTTAGATTATATTGGCATTGATTTGTCTGCTACACTTCCTGATTCTTTACAAGTGCATTTGGCATAAAAAATGACTGAAAATGACTTTTAGGTGTTGCAATTATGGCATGTCAGATTTTCCTTTTGTTTGTTTTGCATGTCTGCGTGTATGTCCATTAGTCACTCTCACTTCCACTGTTTTCCAAAAAGTGTGAGAATGTGTGCACAACAGTGTATGTGTGTGTGTGACTTTGAAACGCCTTATCTGCCCAAATAGATTTAAAATGACCTGATAATGCCTCCAAGTTCACTTATTATCTCAAGCTGCAGGAAGTATTTCCTTTTTCTTGAGGATAACCGCTATTCTTTCATTTTTCCCACTTTAACCCTTAATATAGTTAATCGGTTAACATTGAACACAAGGAGACACCATTAGACATTTTGTTTGACCCTTTATTGAGAGAGAATATAAGGTGATATATACTAAGTACACATAAAGCATATGCAAGCAAATTACATCACAGTTCACGAAATATGTATCTTGCAAAAATAATATCTAACTTGATTTCCTCCCCACTGTTAGGTTTATGCATGGTGAACCTAATACGCAGACTCATCATGATATGAAAAGGAAACTAATTTATTAACAAAAGAAAACAAAAGGCTGACGTAGCAACAACAACACAGAAAGAGAAATACACGGATTACAATAACTTACATGAAACAAGACGAGCAAAAAAACATGGAGCTTGACTGCGGCGAGAACAAAAAAAAAAACACAAGGGCATGAACATCTGAGCGGACGGAAAGGAATGAACCAGCGGGTCATGAATGAACAGAGACCAGTTTAAAGAGACTGAGGGTGAGAGGGAAATTGGTTGCAGCTGGGACATGACGAAGAACAGGTGATGTGGGTGTGGCAGTCAGACCGGGGAATAGTGAGCTGATGGCAGGTGAGTATTCAGCACAAAGAACACATGAGAAAGACTGACACATAAAACAGAATCACAAAGACAAGAAAAACAGAAAACATGAATGACAACATAAAATACAGAAAAATAACACAGATAAACTCAAATCATGACATCCACTTTTAAAATAGTCACATGACATAAAAGTTACTTTATAGTCTAGCTTGCTATTTCTGACTGAGCATTGGTTGACTTTGAAGCAATAAAACAAGGAATAGCACTTTATATGTTTACTGATACAGTTCAATGTCCTTTGCAATTTGACACGGCAATATTTAGATCAATGTCACTTACCGTTCTTGACCTAAAGGTGCTGACAGGCTAATGGTGAGCCCAGGGTTTATAATAATCAACAATGTTCCAACCATGCTGACAAGAAATTCTTCTCAAGCCTCCTTGGTGCTGTTCCACACCTCTGAGTATGTTTCAGGCGACTATTACCAAGATCAGCACGTCTGCTGACAAGCCTGTGGACTGTATAAAAAAGGAATAGACTGAAGTTAGCTATGTCAACAATACATGTTGACAAGGCACAGCTGAGCATTGTGCCAGTCAGCATGCCATTGTGCAGATGACAAGACCGTGAATGTTTGGTGACAAGCTGCTTGCTATTCCTTGCCTATATTTGCATGGGTAGGGTCTCAGACATCTGCAGTCTAGTGAAACTTGAGCCTCTCTTTCCAGCAGACACTGTCAGCGTGTGCTCACTGATAAGGATTATCGAAGATGTGTGAGCTCTGCGCCCTGGGATTGTCCTGCTTGCTGTTGGAGGTCAATACATGTGCGCTCTAATGTCCACGAGTGTTAGCAAGCAATTGTGTGAATGTGTATTTGTCAGGCGGTGGGGGTTAGGCCTGGATTGAAATGACAATAGAGAGGAATTTAAATGAGAAAAAAAGGGGGATCAGCAACGTTTGCAAGGAGGATGGAAAAGGCTTTGGCACTATTGTTATTCTTCCTCTTTGTCATTCTGCCTCTCTATCTGTCTATTACAAATCCTTGGCTCTTTCTAAGTCTTTCACCTGGCTGTCTCATTTTTTTCTTCCTTTTTTTTAATATTACAGTCTGCCTTTTACTTTTTTCCAAACTTATTCGTATCAGTTTTTTTTTCTCTCTTTCCACAATTTTCACCATGACTCTACTTTTGAGTTCTCACTCTTTCGCCATCATCACAACTACTGAAATAACGTGAATCCTAAGTACCACAGAGTTCTAAACTGGGATGTCCTGATAAAGGCTCATAATCCTGATTTTAACCCTAACTATCAGCCAAATATCTAATTAGATAATAAATTTTGCCTTCACAGTGGCTTCTAATGTGTGCTAAAGAGATTTTTTTGATTTGTTTAAAGATGGGGTTGTGTGAACTACTTATCTATGGTCTACAGTGGTCAGCAGGCTCACAGTTTGGAGAAGCATGAAGGATTTGTGGTGGATGAGCCAAGCCAACAGATGCAAAAAATTGGAACACCAAAAAAGCAAATTGTTTGGCCATGAAGAACTACATAAACCTCAAAGGTTTATAATTATTTTAGGTACAAAAAAACAAAGAAAAACAAACAAACAAACAAAACATTAAACACACAAATAAAACATACTTTGAAATTTTGTACCACATCACTTTTTCATTACATGCTTATTTATACTGAAGACCAACCACAATGCCTCTCAGTCAGTGGTTTGTGGGAAGCATTGCATTGCAAAATGGACTGTATTACATACTTAAAAATCAACATGAATATATTGTTTTTTTTTTATGTGTCATCACATACTAAGAATCATGTGACTACATGTGATAACTTGTTATCACATGTAGTCACATAATAGCAAAAAATGTTCCCCAATCACAGACGTACAAAACTTGATTTTTACAAGTGAAAACATTTGAATTTCCACAGATTTTTTTTACAAACATACATGGAAAATATGTGCAAAACGTGTTTCACAAATGCTGCACGCTAATTTAACAGGTTTTCACTTGCAAAAATGTGATTTTTACATGTAAAGTTCATCTAGTTTTTTTCTGTAAGGGATGAACCCATTTGGTACAGCTGTTTTATGCAAAGATGGCAATTTATGGTTCATAAAGCCACTATTTGCTTTAAATGGTAGGACATTTGTAGAGTTTAAAATTTTACAATAAAAAGGAAACATCTACGTGGTCCCACTTTGAACAGTTAGCATGGTTTATTTGCCACAAATGATCTTCATGCTTCCATGTGTTTTTGTTTTTGAGAGCAAGGTTACTGCTCTCTTTTGCAGATAACACTCTAACAACTCAAAAATACCTCCTGCCACCTGGTCTAAATCAAACTAAAATCAGTTTAATGGAAAAAGGCTAAGCACAGTAGTTTCTTAATTTGATGCTGATTTAACTTAAAAGCATTAGGAAATGTGGAACACTAGAATCCAAATTCAGTTTTTTTAAAGAGGAATAAAACAGAAAAACTCAAAACTTTACAGAAGTTGTTCTACAGGGTGAAATATGTGGATTGTTAGTCATAACATTTGGTTATTTCCATCACATTTGCTTGACAGCATTGTGCCAACATGAATAAAAACCAAAACAAAACAAAGCAAAACAAAACCACAAAAAATAATAATAAATGGCTGGCCTAACCATCTATGTTTGTCTCTAATTAGGTTTTATCATTTTTTTTATCTTATTGGTGCTAGCTTTTTTATTTTATATTCTTGCTAGCACCATATTGCTTTGCATCCTATTTTGCAAATCGCCCTGCTTTATGATGTATTTCTTTTTCTAAGACAAAACATAAAACATAGCATATTAAATTATATAGCAGTTGCGTATATGAAGGACTTCTAGCTAATGACTAATGTGCAGTTTTTGTTCCTGGTTTAAAAAAAGAAAGAAAAAGAAGAAAAAAAAACATTCAACAGAAAAATCTTTCAATGTAAAACAGAACCATTCATATTTTCCTTTTTTGGGTAAGTCATTTTAAACACACATATGCATATGCATGCTCATTTTTAGTCCACATCTCCATTTCTGTGCCCACCCTTCCCCCTCCTCTTCATCTCTTTGCTCTGTAGCAGCTCTAATTGCGATCAATTAGGAAACTTCAGAAGGCTGAAATAGGAGCTGTGACAAGGGGCATCCGCTGAGCTGGCAGGGAGGGAGAGAGAAAAATAAAACTGAAAAAAAGAAAGGTGGAGGAGGAATAGAGGGAAAACTATAATATAGCAGGAGTATAGAGCCTGGGAGTGGCAGGAGAGATGACTCCAAGTTGGTGCCGAGAGATGAGCTAATGGTAATAGCATGATTGATGCAGCCACGGGAGCAAAAAGTCACATCGTTTTTCATGCCAGGTATCGATTCCTGACAGGCTCTTGTTAACTTTGGAGGCATTGAATTCAAACATCACCGTGGTAAGGGGTTAGAGTTGTAATCCCATTTAACTTGTATTCTGTTGAACTACTAAATGATGCTTTCATGGTCTAAATCCTCAACATGCCAGCTGGACACTGCAACAAGGTTGCAAATTAATTTTAGGAAAAAAAAAAAGTTGCACTAAAACATGAATACAGAATTTGTTTTTGATTAAATCCATTGAGAGAAATGTTTACTCTATTTTTTTATATAGGAATGAAAAAGTAAAACAAAATACTAAATCAGTGAATTATCTGTAGAAATTTTCAAAAACATTGAATCAATTGTAGGAATTAGAATCTGACATGTGTCTGAGCTTTTTTTTTTTTTTTTACACTTTTTTGTTTATTATACAATTACCTATTTAGTTTTAATGACCATACATTTTCATCCCTCATGTTTATTTAGCATAAGGCACCAACACCTTCTGGCTATGTTTAGAAAATTCCCTGGCTTGAAGTAAAACAGTCAGTCTTTGCCACACATTAAGAAATATTATTTTCCAACCAGATCTAATCACACCAACAAATTATCTATCAATAAACATAACTGCACAATCCATAAGCATAACTGTGCAATACATAGGTTTCTTTAAACACTGAAACAAAACATGTTGCAGACAAAAACAATACTTTTGATTCATATATATGTCAATTTAAAGTTCTTGCTAAGTGCATAGAACAATATATAATATATGTATATTTACATGAAACACAGTAAAAGTTACTAGATCTAGGGTCAAGGCAAAAATAAAGGACACTTTTCTGAGAAGGAAGCAAGTGAGACAGGAAATACTCAAATGGTAATTTACATATTTATTTGTTGTGCACCTCATGTGAAGGACATTCCAGTTTGTGTTCCCACAAAGAAAATGAAAAGAGAAATTTATAAATTCTGAAAAAAAAAAAAAAAAATAGTGGATATTGGTACAACTGTACAAGCGACTAGGCATAGTCTGGTGCCTGGATTAAGGCAGAGAAATATATTAGTGGTGACATGGTATGAGCTCAGCTTTAAATACAATACAGAATTTAGTACATAATCTTATTTATGTATGTATTTATTTACTATATTTATACAAAAGTTAATAATGATTTTAAGCAATACAACACATGTAAGGCAATATGATCAGTTTACAGCTGATAAAAAAGCCTTGAGCCATCAAGATATACTATAGAGAGGAGCAGAAACTGGAAGTTGAAGCCACCATGAACACTGCTCCCTGGTGGCTAGCAGCAGTTTCTTAGATCCCCCACCTCAATGTAAAATAATGGGACTTTTGCCTGACTGTAAATTTAAAATACACTTCATATAGGTTTGTCAGTAATTGATTTTTGTTGTTTTATGTAATTCTTACCTTGCTGCTGTGTGATCAAATATGCATATTTCCCATACATTTCATTTCAATGAGTCATTTGAGGATTAAAAAAGTGTCATGTTACACTGTGATTGAAAGTGTGACAGTCTATTAGCGAGTTGGGAATGTGTGCAGGCGGGACTTTTGCATCGATGGTACATCCTTTTTTTTTTTCCTAGTGCACAGTATCTGGCTCCAAAAATAAAAAGGTGGCAGCTCTCACAAAAATGGGAGGTTTGGCTTCAGTTCTGAAAAGTGGGAGAAGGTGGAGACACCTTGCCCACCTTAATTAATGTTGATGCTTTACCTTAGAATTATTAGAAATATATTGTGTGTTCCTAATGATGCAATTACCTAAACAAAAAGGGACACATATACTAAACTGTGATAGTTGTTTCAACATGGTAAAACTTAAGTGACTGATAGTGTTTTAAAACTTGCGAACAAATGAAAAAGTGAGAAAAAAAAGAAGTTAATAATCAGTCAAAAGCCCCAAACTCAACTTTGCCTTTTCTGACTATGGACTGAAATCTGGCCACATTATGCAGGACATTTTTGGGTGAACAGTTTTTTGCAGAAGAACAAGGAGCTTGCAGTTTGTCAAGTATTCCCACCCAAGGCGAAGCTTATAAAAAGCATTATTATCCAGAAAATTTCTTTCACAGAAAAGACAGCGTGCTGGTTGCCTTCAGCTTTCTGAAGCAACAGCAAAAGAATGTTTCAAACGCCTCAATTCTACAAGATTCATGTCATTCCATGCAGAGCTTGACTTGCAGATAAAAATATGCTTGTAAATAAACCAACTGGTAATTTGGACGGCTCTTGTCAAAGATACGGCTGTGTGTCTGTAGCCTTGGGTTTGTTAAGTGTTTCTGTTCTTGATATGTACACTAGAAACTGAGAGCCTCTGGTCTCTTGTTTAGCTGGCTTTGCCTTGGGGCATAACAGACCCTTTTATCTTGTCACCCTAATGTATGTGTGTATTTGTGTGTGAAGCAGAAAGACAGAGAACAAGAGAGAGAGAAAGCCAGTGAGGAGAAAGGAGGATCAATACCAAGCCGTCAGGAGGTCTGCCAGTCCCAGAGAGAGAGGGAACAGGACACCCAGCAGAGAGTGGGAAGGGAGACAAAGTGAGGAAAAAAAAGAGGAAGGGAGGGAAGACGTAGGGAAGGAAGAGGCTGAGGAGAAAAAAATGTGGAGAGATGGATGAAGAGCAGAAAACTAATATAACAAGTTGGATGGAGATGAGAAAATGGATGGATGTGGGGAGTGATACAGGAACCGGGTAATGGAAAAACAAGGAGAAAAAGAATAATGCAGTTGAAGAGATTGTGAGAGAAGTGGGAATTGTTGTGATACAAGTTGCAACAGGTGAAAATTAGACAACCAAAGGAGCACCTAATCCTATTTTATTCCCAAAGTTCTCTTTTCTTTTGGTAGAAAACCCCCAAATATAATTTATTTCCCTCCATTTTGCAGCATGGAATACCTATTTATTTTACTGTGGTTTTAAAGAGCATATTTATATAAACTAAAGTAAACCATTAAATGTCAATGCCTTCTACTGTCCACAATTTCAAAACAAAAAAACAAAAAAGTTGTGTTGCTAACTATGGCTCATTTGTCTTGATGTTGAATCTTATTTAGTTATTTTGTTAAAACACTACTGAGCAACAAATGTTCAAATAGAAAAAATCAAATATTTGCTTTCTATCAAATATGTTTCATATCAAAATTAGGAAATATAATTCCTGAATAACTTTGTGGTTTAACTAAAGAATATCTTCATGATTATCTGCAAGGAAAAAGGCATGAATTTTTTAACTCTTATCTTGGAATTACCCTATAATAGAAAAAAAAAGCCATTCAGTCATTATTAAAGTGCATTGTGGTCTGAGATGAAAATGTCAAACTTTACCTCAATTCTTTATTGTTAGTTTTTTGGATGTCTGCTGAAGGGGTTTTTATTTTCACCACTGTATCTCAAAATGCCTTGTAAACTCAGGTTAGCTCTACAGGGATTAACTCCGACAGTGCCACTCTCACCTAAAAGCACCTCCTCTCAGAAACAAAGACAAATCACAACAAGTATTTATAACATTCATTTTTATGCATAATTCAGTGAACATAAACATCAGATGAGGAGGAAAAAGTGAAACTGTTTCCCACAAGAGCTAAAAGCTTTGACTCGACACCTATAATGAATATTTAAACTCTGACCTCGCCCCGCATATCTCTATCAATGATTTATTGTTCTCCCTTCTACTTGTCTATTTTTATACTCTTTGTCTTTTTTTGTCCAAGATTACTATTTGACCTCTTTTTATCTTCCTCTTTCTTTTTCTGACACATTTGTTTCAGTAGCTGCCTTTAAAAAAAATCTAGACAGATATCATTGGGTTTTGAGCCTGACAGCTGCAGAGAAAATTGCTGAAAGTAAAGTTAAAAGAAAGAAAAAAAAAAGAAATGATCTTATCTGTGAATTATCTGTGAAAGTCATTGACTGTAATTATCTTTCCACAGTATATTTCACTGGGTGATGATTAAATGTTCTAATGGGCCCTGAGAACAGTATTATTTAATGTAAGAGAATAAAATGTGGAATGATACCCTATTATTATTAAATGTGTTCAAGATGAGGAATTTGATCTGTGAGTTTCATTTTACTTGGGCCAATAATGACCCAGGTTTCTTAATGAAAGAAATGACTTAAGGCATAACACAGTTTTTCAAAGTGAAACAAAAAAGATGTAATGAAGTGTCTCCTCCTTTGTAAAACTTCTTTTTTGGTTTGGAATAAGACAGTGAAATTAGCTTTTTATGATTTATTACAAAAACTATATAATGATCTTATGCTAATTTGTTTGTCTCAGTACTGCAAACAACTAAAAAAAACATATTTTAAACATACAACAATTGTCTTAATTCAGTTGTTGTTGATATTTGCTAATACCCACTGGTGATTTTTATTTCACTCATCTTGCCATCCAAATTCTGAAAACAAACAAACACTGTTTGGTTTAAAATGACAACTGACTAAAGTGAATAATGTATCCATGAGAGATAAAAAGAAAGAAATGCAAGAAATAAGTTCCCAGACATCTTTAACTGGGATCTGGGATTTAATTGAACAGGTTGAGTTTTAAACCCAACTCAACCTGTTAGAAACCTAATAAAAAAGTAAATAAGTAAAAATTGCTCCAAAGCTAAAGTGCTATTGTGTTGTTATTACATGTAGAAATCAGGCTGTCTAATATTAGATATCTTCAATGCTGAAGACCAACAGCTTCATTTATAACAGAATATGTCTTTGCAACCTGCATCGCTCTCTGTCTGTCTCAAGGTTAGGGCTCACAAGGGAGGAGAGGCATCAGGTTACACTAATGCATCATGGCTGCTGGAGGACGCACACACCTCGTCACACACTGTCTCACCCCATCTCTCTTTCTCTAGCACACACCCTTGTGAGCTGATACCCTTGTTCAGGTCAAAAGCATGTTTAAGACCTTCTGTTGTAGTGATCTTTCTACTTGTAGGGAAAAAAAAAGCCTTTTGTTTCTCAAAAAATAAAATATCTTCAAAAACAAGCCATACCAAAATTGTAGAAGGCTGGACTACGAACTTGCCTGTTTGTTTGTTTGTTTGTTTTTTTGTGTCAGTCACAATGTAGAGATATTATATTTATTCATGCCATAAGCATGTATTTCTGTGGTGCTAACACCTACTTCCTTAAAAACAAAAGCCTGGATAACCTCCTTCACATCTTGTATAAATATCATTTAAACATTTTGTTGGTTTCTCAAGTGTAAGTTATTGTGCATTTGACCTTTTAAAGATCTATCTCTAATTGTGGATATACTATTGCAACAAGATTTTATGATCAGCATGTTTTGTTTTTGTGTTTAAGAACCTTTATTTATTTTAACAGGTAAGTCAGTTGAGAACCAATTCTCATTTACAATGACGACCTGGTCAGGAGGCAACAATACATCTCAAAATATAAAAACAATGTTGTAACAAAGACACGACACAGACAGCATAGAGTACAAATAGACATATTGTAACATTATAAGCCAGGATAACAGAATATAGATATATAAAATAAAATAAATAAGAAAAAAAATTATATAACAAAAAAATAAAAAAGGAAACTAAAAACAAGTACAATGATAAAAAATTGTGAAATTTTTTTTGTGAAGAAACAAACAAAATACTCACGTACAGTAAATAGATACAAATTACACTTGTTCTGACAGTGATATTGGGCTAACTGAAGAAACAGATTCACCTCTAAGGGATCCCATAATAAATTAAAATCTCCACTGGAAGACCGACCACTGACCTCTAATTTTAAGAAAAGACCAAAGTGTTACAAGGGTGTTTCCTCACCCTCGCACACATGCACATACGGACACAAATAAACCCACTCTCCCATTCAGTCACACACACTCTCTCTTATTCCCAAGTGTAGTGAGAAGGCCTTATTGTGAGAGCCCAGAGGAAATGCAGACACAGCAGAGGACAGGCCATCCATTGATCTGGGTATAGCTGCTCTCCTTCTCAGGCTCTCTTTTTTCTCTTGTTGCTATTCCACACTGTCTCTGCTTTTTTTTTTTTTATCTCAACCCTCTTCTTTTTTTTTTTTTTAAATTTCCATCCATCTCACCTTCATGTAGTTCTGTATTCCTGTGATCCACCACCCCATCTTTCATTATATCACAACTTTCTCTCCTTTAGTCATTTCTGTTACCACTCTTGCTCTCCTTCTGCATCTTTGTATCTGGTAACCACACTCTATCCATGCTTGTGGCTGTGTTTCTGGTGCCATATCTCTGTTTATTATTTGTGTCTGCCAAAAATAACCCATTCTTCTTCCTCTGTCTCTTTGTTATTCCCTCCACACCTCTTCAGCATCATGTCCTTCTCTCAGATGACTATTTTTATTTTACCTTATGATTCTTTCTGTCTCCCATTATTTAGAGTATTTTAAAACAAGGAATATTATTTGTGAAAGACTGAAAGAAAATATGATAACAATAAGGGGCAAAAGGAGGTCACAACAATGTAGAAAGAAGCACGAAAAGAAATATAAAAAAAGAAAGGCATGCAAGGTGAAAGTTATAAAAGAAAATTTAGCTAGTAAAAATAAAATGCAAGGAAGTGTGTAGAGACAAGATGGAAAAAACTGTAAATAAAACCAAAAATGATGGAAATAGGGAAACATAAAAACCAAGCACACTGACAGGTAGGTCGCATGTCAAAGTGAGTTGTGGGTAGGATAAAGCAAACACAGCTGAACAGGAGAAAGTGATGCAGTGAACACTCATACACTTCACAACCCTCAAGTGACTGGTAATCCTCAAATCTCTCCTCTCCTCCACATACTTCTCATTCCCTTCACTTCATCCCTTTCTGTGCTTTCAAAATCTACTCTTCTCATCCTTCCATCACCTTTCTCTTCCCTTCTTCTTTTATTTCAGCCACATCCCCTGCAACCCCCACCCTTCCTTTCCTTTTTCTGTGCCCCTGCTCAGTTCCTGCTGGACAGGCTTTTTATGAGAGCCATGTGGACCTCCCTAATGACATGAGGACCTGCGTGTGTTTTGTTGAAGGTGCTGACATGTGCATGTGTGTTTGTGTGTCGGTGTGCGTGTAGTCGAAGTGCTGACGCGCCGGGTGTTTGATGGAGGTGCTGACGTGCCTGATCGTGGTACGGTTCTCCTATACTGAAGTTGTGCCGACAGCATTTTACCTTTGTAAAGTCCAGTAGGAGAAACGGAGCAATGGAGGAGGAAAAAAAGGACAAGTGTTGAACCAAAAGAGGAAAAAAGAGAAAGAAAAAAAAAGATTGAGGATTTGCTGAGGGTGGGAGGCACAGAGGATCAGAATGTTGGAAAGTGAAAGGAATTTACTGTTGTGTACCTTGTACTTTTTGTTATCTGTGTGGCTTTGTGCTAGAAAGCAGAGGCACTGAGCTCCGCTTTGAATTGTAGGAACAGGAATACAGCAGGTTAGTTGCAGAAAGGCAGACCGACAGAATATGATGTGGCAGAGATGATGAGGAAAAAGGAGGAAATGAAAGAGAAGGCAAAGAGGGGAAGACCCCTAGGCATAAACAAGGTGTTTGAAATATTATGTTTCAGCCTCTGAAGGTGGTACAGAGATGCAAGGACACTAAGATAGATAGAGAATGAAGATTATTGGGGGTATGTTACAGTGATTCGTATTGGGAGATTTAAAAAGCATGATTGGAACTTCTAGTGTTGCCTAACACCCTCCTTAACTGAAAAAGAAACCACTACCTGCATATAAGTTTATTTATTTTTAATATTTTTTGTCTAAATCTAAAACAAACATTTTCTACACTTTTGAGTATTTAAAAAGCTGTTTAAATCTTTACCTACTGCCACTTCTCAATTAGAAGATGATCACCTGTTAATTACAATATAGAAAGAGTATATTTTATTAGGACATAGTAAGAGGTTAAAAAATATACAGCAAATTTGGATAACTATGCTTCTATGAAATTCAAAGTAGACTATTGCTTTAGAACTTAAGTAAAAACAGCATAGACAGTTTAATCAATTGTTAATCTTGATTGCCTCCTTTCTTAATGTACCAAGAAAGAAGGCAATCATAATGTGACAGAACTTACTAAAATCTGCTGGACTATTCAGTATGATTAAAATTATTGTCCAGATGTTGATCATTAAGACACAATATTGCCTTGGAAATTGTTGAAAGAGGAGCTGGAATTAGGCTTTTTTTTTCTTTTTTTTTACAACTACAAGTGTCACCCTCTACTGATCAATAATGAAAGTGCATGTTTAGGTTACATTTCAAATTAGCATCCCCCCCTCCAACAAGATGTAGTCTTTTTTTAATATACTCAGTGTTGGGGAGGATGTGAACATGGGTATAGGAAAAATTAAATAAAAAAAAGAAAAATATAGTGACTTTGTGTTTCCGCCTTTAGCTTGTTAATTTATGCCGTGTGCGTGAGGCTTCTTAATATCTATTGGGATTGCTGATATCTGCACTCTGATCTCAGTAGTGTAATTTCCTTTAGATTTCTCTCATACATGTAATAGTTTCGACCATCAGGGTTTATTCAATCAGTGGAGCACACACTGTAGAAATGATGTCAAGTATTTCGATACTGCCAGCTGCAGTATTACTCCAAAAAGAAAAATTCATAAAATGCATTTGAAGTTGAAAAATGCTACATGTTTTTGTACCCATGATTTTTTTTTTGTTTTGTTTTGTTTTGTTTTTTTAACTACCAGAATACCAAGAATATCCAAGATGGATTTTGCCTCAGCACAATTGTGCAGTTCTATGAAACTAGTACTCCCCCAGTGGTCTTGAAGCAATCTCTGAAGCACAGAATGTCTTTGATGTTCTATAAAAATGTTTGTAAGATAAAAGGAAGAATTCAAGAGACCAGTGATTTATTGTAACAGAAACCTTGAAAGCAAAATACAATAGAGAGCTTGCAAACACTCAGCACTGATCAAGGACAAGCTATTTGTATGAAGATTAAAAAGAGGAAAATTAAAGCATAGCGATAGGTATATGTCATGCATATGTCCACCAAATTTTAATAACTCATAACTTTATTAAGAAAACAAAGCATCACAGATTTTATGTATGCTTAAATAATATTTAAGTTTACATAAAATCCTTGATGCTTTGGAAACCATATTATGGTTTCCAAAGTTTTATAGTTAGCACTTGCTTCATTTACAATAAGACTGCAATATACTGCATTGGCTTTGATAGATTATGTGATCCTAATCAGTATTCCTTTTCTTCCAAATACTGCTTGAGGAAGGAACGATAAATATTGAATTCTAACACAATAACACCTAAGTCATTTCTGTGTTAATACATTTAGTGAAGATTCCAACAAATTAGGATATATCACTAAACATTTGTCTGGATTTTAGGCTAATGCATTTAGTCTCCCCTGATGTGTGTATTGATGCAGATGTAAAAAAAATAAATAAATAAATAAAAAAAAAAAAATTCTAGCACTTTAAAGCACCCATTGCGTCTGCAGTGTTGGGACCTAAACACTGGTGTAGGAACTATTTGACAACACAGCTAGTTAAGAGTGATTGATGCCTGCAGCTCTCTCAGCTGTTGAGGAGAGATGAGGGAGAGCAAGCGATGCAAATCGGATTGGAAACTGCCTGCTGGCATCTGACTTCAAGAATGGTGATTAAAAACACATTATGACAAAGACAACATCTGGTGGTTCATTTGATGTATCAGCCAAACAATGGTTTAGGTGCTACATTACCTTGGTAGAGGGTGCACAAAAGAAGAAATATGTGCAAAAAAATTTAAAGTGAGTTTTAAAAAAAAACAACAATACAAAAAAACATGGTCAGCATTGTGTTGCTTTTTGATGTTTTGTGAACAATAACTAACTAAGGATTTTTACATTCATAGTTTTCCATAACTCTTTGAATATTAGCTTTTTTTTTTTTTGGTTAGGTTTTCTCAGTAAACAAACTCTACATTGATACTCACACATTACAATGACAAGTTCAACAAATAATTACATTGTATTGTTTCATTACAACATACTGAACATTATTAAATAACACATTTTTAACTTTTACAGATAGTTGGCATTCAGCTTTCACTCATTTCAAGTTGCAGTGAAGGATTTCTTTATCTGTGAAGTTTGTGTGTATGTGTGTGTGTGCATATGGTCCACCCTAACTTTTAAGACTGCAGTCAAGCCAAAATAAAGCCAACAACTCTTTTTCAAGTGGCCTTGGTGCTGTTGTGATGGGTTGGAGAAGCCTACCACACAATTCAGGTGGGTTTAACATGGGTTAGAGAGGTACGCATTGACTCTGTGACAATTTTTTAAATTGTCACACTATTTTTTGAACATCTGCAAAACTCAAGCACATCCTTGCGACTCTCACAAGAAAACTGGGAATTACAGCAAACTTTGCAAAACATTTAGGGGACTCCAGCACACTTAGTTGCAGTCCAGTGAGACATCACCTTGAAGAAAGATAAGGAGGACACGCTGTATGCAAATTAGCCAACAGGCTTTATGAAGTGTGCCTACTTGGTGGCAATAACCATACTGAGTAAATAGCTGCACTTTCAAACAACCTTTTAATAAAAGTAATAAACAGTTTTTTTTCTGAGAAAGAGGATAACATATGTCATTTTATCTATAATTTCTTTAATATTTAAGGAAAATCCCCAGTGATATAGTTTGCCGCATTGTACAAGTAACATTGACATTTCTATCCTACATTTTTAATCTTGACATCTTTAGAGGACACAAGCAATGAGGTTACTTTACCTTCCCACTGAGTTAAATTAAAACAGGCTTATTTGAAATCTTGTAATCCTTTTTCCTAATGCAACACAAAGCCAGAGAGGGGAATTCTTTGACGGCACAACCTCCCCATAATGAGCTGACTGCACAGAATCTGTTGCTATAGCTGTGGTGGTTGAAACCGTAAATCTGCAATCTTGTTTCTGTTATCACAGAATGAGATATTAGATGCAAAAGCACTTCAACAGCCATGAACTTATGAGAAGCAAATTAAACAAACCATTAGAGTTATTGTGTTTATAGTTATGCAGTTCACAAAGTTTTATTCAAAGTTTTATTAAATAAAGAATATACTATTGTTGTATATGAGAGTATATATTTGATGTTTCTTTAATGAACAGCCAGCTTGAATTTCTCTCTCAAACATTAAGCTTATGTGATATAAATGTTTTCACTTGTACTAGAAAGGGTCAGATCCTTGAGCAAACAAATGCATGCAACTTTGCTTTTGTGCATAGACATAAAGCACATTGATAGACCAGTGTACTGTTGTATTTTTGGAACCAGTGTTTCCACACTAAGGATATTAAACTTCTATCTATCTATCTGATTACTAAAATCTTGCAGAGTGTCTTCCAAAGTGTCAGTGTTGACGTACTGAATATTTTACTTAATTTAGTTTTTCGTTTGTGTTTATGCCCTGTCTGTATTTGGTTATAGATTATGATTTGAGAGTAGTTTGACTCTAGAATGACTTAAATTTCAATGAATCATAGAAAAGGAGATTATAAACAAAAACTAAAATCTTTTTACTCCTCACCCCTCTGTCACAGCCAACCGTGGTATTTGTTAATATTAAAAACTGTCTGTTCAACAGTTTTCTGTGTAAGTTATAATTATTTGTGCTACTAGGTTCATATCATCTTGTGAATTGTTCATTTTGCTGAGTGGAAATGTTTCGTTTGTCATGGATTTATTATAGTGGAAGTCCCCCCCCCCCCAATCCAAACACACACACAGCCCTAATAACATAACATTATGCATTTGCACAAATGTAGAATGTGTGTAGAAGATAAAACATGCCACTGAGACCAGGGTCTTCACAGCAAACGCTCCAGTTCATCCCTGTGAGCTGTGGGTTAGTTAGTAGCTAATTAGCATAGCACTGCAGTGTTATTCCCAGGCTCTGGATTTGTCTGTGTGTGTCCTGTGTGTTGGGGTCCAGTAGAGGGGTTAATCCTAGCTTGTTGTTCTACACCAATGCCCACCAGACTTTCTCCTTCTCTATTTTACTCCCTTCTTCCACATTTTCTTTCTTTTCCATGTGTTGCAAAGCGACTTTGTCTCACTTTATCCTCTTCTACAACATCTTTTCTTATTACGTCCTCATTTTTCCTTCAACTCATTTGTTAGTTGTTTTTTGTCAAAGTATTCATATTCATTTTTTTAATTATTTCTTACTCTATCTCCACATCTTTTTCTCTCCTCCTTACTTATTTTCTGCTTCTATCAATCTGTCTCTGCCTCCCATTTAATGAAAGGCCTTGGTATTGGACTAATCCAGCAGTGGTGTGTTCTATGTCTCCCCTGCTTTATTTCTCTGTATCTCACGGCTCATCCTCCATCTTAACATTTCTCCCTTACCCTCTTCTAATGAAAGTCCCCCACTATCTCTGTAATCCAGTGTCTGCCTCACTCCACCTTTCTGTTGCTCTTTCTTTTCCTCTTCCTCTCTGTAGACTAATGAAAGTCTGCAGTGTTGGTCTAATCCCCTGGCTGTGTGCTCACATCCTCTTTGTTGGTCAAATCTGACTAATGCCCTCCGTCTCACTCCACAGCACAGGAACCTCTCACCTCAGCCCTCTCAAACACATACTTTCAGACATCAGCGACAACGTGGAGAATGATACAATACTGCTTAAATTCAATGTCCCTATCTATGGGTGATAATTGTTTTTAGGGAAGTACTTTTTGCATTAGTTTGTGTTTTCTGACTAGCATGCAATTCTTCCATCCACCCAGCTCTTTGATTTAAAGTTAATTTGCATATGCTTATTTAGTTTTAATTTATTTAGTAATACACACAGCATATCTGTGGAAAAACTAACATTAGTATCAGAGGATATTGTCTTAGACCAGCCATTTGAACCCTGGAGGTGCTGTTTAGCTCTTTGTTTACATAATATCATTTGACACCTTTGCATTATTTATGTTTATGGGTAACTAACTGTGTAGCTTATGGAACTTTAAAAAGTATGTTATTTTACTTTATTACAGGAAACAATTATGTTCTCAACTATGATCCACTTACTCTTGGTATGGGGGTAATGGGGTAACTTTAAGGTGCAGAAAATAATTCCACCATCATAATCAGAAAAGCAATCTAATAACAGTTTTTAACACATATTTGCAGATTATCTTTTTTTCTCTTTTGTTTTTTTGTTTCTTGTTTAACATCTGTCTTGATGCCGCCACAATACATGTTAGTTACCAGCAATACATTCTTGTCAGAATTCTGTTTCAATTGAATCAACTGTGAGTCAGACACTTCAACTTATCCTCATTAGAAATCTAAATATTGACATTTTTATCTTTGTTTTTGTTTAAAATACTTTCACTCTAGAGTAATGGTATGTAACTTAAAGAGCAGTGCTTGTGAAAATAGTTTGCATAGAAGTCCATATACTTGAAGCTAGCATTACAGATAGTAAAAAAAACAATACAATATAACTGTTTTACAAATTTGCTAAGTGGAGTAGGCTTTCTTCCTTTTTGAAGAGTGAAAGCCCATAAAGCCCCTTGTTATATAACTAAAACCTGGCAGCAATATCCTATTTGAATTAGATCTTCAGTATCTCTCTGAGGCTTAACTGTAAATCTTTACCTCCTTGAACTGAGGTTAATGTGACCTCCACCCGGTTATGTTGTTGTGACACAGAGGCTGGGCAGCACATTCACCCTGACACCCATGCACAAGCCATCAGTCATTGTCAGAACTGTGTTCATCTAGTTTGCAAGTTGACCTCAAGTGACTGCTCTACCGTGGGCCAGACAGTGACCTCATTTAATCACAGTCATCCTGGTGCAATGTAAGTGAACCGTAATGGTGTACTGATATGTACCTATCACACACAACTAGCTGGTTGAGACAGCGGCTCGCTGTACCTTCAGGTAACATGCATTTTATAAAATGACTAATTGTTTATTTGAAAAACAAAAAACAAACAAAAAAAAACTAATCATATGCTAAAGTGTGTGTTCACATTTTTATGTGTGTACGTGTTTGTGTGTTAGGTCTTGCACAACTCCAACAGTGTTTGTAATGTTTTCAGTCATTAGATGGCCTGTTTATGGAGGCGCAATAATTCATGACAAAACCAAACCAAACACAAGTCTGTGTTTATCAAAAGGGGAAGTCAGTATCAGACAGTGTGCACTTTCAGCTGTGAGTCTTGCATCAAGGTTGATTTATTTCAGTTCTTCTCAAATATAATGAATTCAATGTACTTATTTATTTTTTTAATGTTCTATGTCTAGAGGATTTTTTCCGTACACGGAAAAATATATGCCTTGGACAAATCTTGGTAACTTCAAAAATTTAATTTTAATATATAATATAATTCTTGGCCTTTTTTTCCTGCTGTTCTTATTTATTTATATAACAGTGCAATCTAGTGGAACCTGATCAATTAACTGGAATCTGATCTTAATTTTTTATTTATTTTAAAATGATAATTGGATTCATGTAAAAGCTGGCTAATTTTTAGTTCAAGAGTAAATTCAGAACAACAATAAATAAATTGCACCAAATATATATATTTTTTTCATTTTTCAGCTTGATATGGACAGCTTGGTGGAGAATCCCCTTGTGTTTTGATGAGATACACAGTAACAGGAGGACTGGGGCAAAGGTTCAATAAATGGTGTCATCACTTGAACCTACATGTCATAAAATGCAGTAATATGTGAAACACATACAGCTAGTATGACTTGGTGTATAATTTGTAATCAATTCCATGACACCTGGCTAAAATGTTTCCTTGATTAGGATCCCTGAGCATCACATTTAATGGTAACTAATCAAAGCTGCATTTTGCAGGTTCTAGACTTAAAATGGCTGATAACATCAGTATGGTGTTTGGAGACTGAATTTGTGTGCCTGTCTTCCAATGAAGAGATCTGAGTTTAACTCTCCTAACAGGTTTTTAAAGTGTATTTGTGTGGTTTCGTCAAAATTCAATTTTCATTTTCTATTTAACAAGTTGTGTGAAACAAAAATTGCCTGTTTAGGTTGTATTTGTTTGACATTTGTATAAGGATTCATAAATTCAACCCATTTCACTGTTTTATTTTATTTTGACTATTGGCAATCTGAGTTACAGCAGCAATCGGCTCTTTTGTCATAAATATGTACATCCCTGATGATTCGCAAGCTATATCCTAAATTATTCACTTTAGCTAATGGTTTCTAGTCTAACAATAAACATAAAAAAATCATGGGGTTAAATCCATTGTGTGCCATCGCTCCCAATACATCTGCACCATAGATTTCAAATGATAAAATTTAACAGCAGCTATACTCCACTTTTGTATCTCTGTACTCATCTTAGCACTCTTAGAAAATGGAGAGGACCATATTTCAAACGGATTCTCTCATGTGGGAAGTTAAACATGTAAAAGCCAGCCAAAGGTGAAATCCAACCCTGCCAAGGGAGATTTTCAGCTTACAGGGTCTCAGGCAGGACTCCTCTGATTCATAAAGGGTGTGTAGAGGGATGTGAACATGTGAGAGAGACTGTGTGTGATCAAAAGAAATATATGATTTTCACTTTATCTTATTCTGTGAGGCATCTGTAGATTCTTCTGTTTTTCTACACTGAAAGAGTTTACAGAAAGTTGTTGAAATTGACCCCATCGTTGTTGCTGAAAAATATAATCAGCAGCATTAACTGATATTTTTTTCTTTCAAAAATAATTAAGGTTCAAATAAAATCATTCAATTTTCTGTACTTCTGATTTTTTTTAAATTACCGATTACAAAAAGAAAAAAAAAGTTCAGATACATCAAGACTTCAGGAAAGACAAAGTAAGACATTTTAGACAAGTGGAGTCAGCTTAAGATTAAACAAAACATAATAATGCAGATATACAGCGTGTAAATATGAGACAGTAGGATGTAGAGAGCAAAAGGTAGTCTCAGTCTATAGACATCCTCTCAAGTGTCCTGTCTGAACTGACAGTTGCCGTGCAATCAGCTCTTGTCCTCTGTTATGAGTGTAAAAGCCAAAGTGGCATCAAGCAGAGACGGAAGAGCAGGGGCACTATTTCACCAGTTGGTCTGCAGGCTTTGCATTTTAGGCCAGACTCTGATGACTTACTGTGAAGAAAGAGGTGGATGATTATGAATAGAGGCCAAAGAAATGGCTATCATCCTGCTGTGCACCACACATTTGCCAGTTTCATGACAGTCGCGTCTTCATTTTCCCATTCCCTGCATGCTTCCCATTACTATAATACGGCAATTTACTCTTTCCACTTTGTCTGTGATGCTAACCTCCCATTTGCTATGTTTCAATCTGTAAAAGCTTCTTCTTTCCAAACCTAACTTTCACATTCTTTTTCATCATTTTTTTGCCCTTTAGGACAGACTGTGACTACTCATCTTTTCCTCTCTTTGCTGAGAAGCTATGTTAATACTTCTCTTCCTCAAACCACTCTCTTAGCCAATGTACCTCCCAGAGTAAAGCTATGAGCTTTATTATAGCTGCCAATTCACAAAAAATGACATAAAAAAAGAGTTATGAGCATATGGCAGCTCCTATCCACAGGGAAGGTTTTGCAAGACTCTATTCGTCTTTCATAGAAATGAATCAATTTAGAGCTCATTACAGTGCTAAGGTGAAAAGTTAAACAGAGCTTTGTGGTCACTGCTATTTGTTTGTCTGCCTATTAGTTAGATTATGCAAAAGCTACCACACCTAATTTGTTAAAATTTGACAGAAAGAGGAATGGTAAATGTATATTCTTTTATATTTTGTCCCTTTAAAACAAGAATCTTCTTTTAAAAGTAAAGAACTGGGTGTGATTATTTAAGCGTTCTACAAATTTTAGACAGAAGAAGTAAATACCTTGGTAATTCGTTTATCGTTTGTATTTTTCAGTACAGATTGTTCGACAGGATTGTTTACAGAGGATGATCACCAATGTTAAGCCAGTTCACAACAGTTTATCTTTAATAAAAGATATTGGCAAACATAAGTTGTAAAGAATTAATAGTTCCATATTGTTACATACTACCATATTTTTTTCTTTTTTGTCAGTTTTAGTAAAGCGGACAATGTTTATTTTTGTTCTAATGTGTAAATATTGGCATATTTCAAGTTTTTTGTATGTTTGCTTGCTTGTTTGGGTTTTTTTTCTTTTTGCCAGGGGGCTTTGCTATGCTGAGGTATACTTTGTATGTGATATACTTTCACTATGTGAAGACTTTGTCAATCTATTTTAAAGCTCATTGCTTCAATGCAAATGAACATAGCCCCCCACCCAAAAAAACAGAACTGCTTTTCTTTTTTTCAGCCTTTTTTGGTGCAATTATTTCCAGATTAGATGAACTGGAATTCTGTATTACCAAATGGCATTACGGATAAACTCTCCTGGCATTTCTACAGTGCATCCTGAAATGGATTAAGTTTGATTCTGTACCATTTAATGTAAAACTCTGTTGATGAGACATAACGTAGTCTGCAATCAATGCCAGATTTCAAGACTGAACCCTGTAATTGGTCAGTAACACAAATCCTTGTGTAGCCACAGATCTCTCCTTGGATTCTGGAGTCATCATGTTGGCAATGCTGCTGACGAAGAGTTAATTGCTGGCAACAGTATGAAGAACTGGAGGCACGATGTAAGCAGCTGATTAGATTAATAAAGCACAAATTGCTTAATGGTTGATCACAAACTAAAAAGGAAATCCTACTTGAAATTTAAAATGAGGGTTATTTAAAAAAGTGGGAAATGATGTTATTCGTAACCCATTCCATTTATTTATTTATTTTTATTTTCAGACGAAGGCTCAGCAAAATGAGACTGCTGTATCACTGCTACATGTTTATGTAACATCAGATTATCTTTCTGCAGTGCTACTTTACCTTACAACTGAACACAGTAATACAAGCTGCTATTGCAAGAGGTTTTACAGTAAAAAGGGTAATTAACTTGTCACTTTGAGTCACACTTCGGAATTATATATATATATTGGGAAAATTGGGAAATCCTACCAATGGCTGGAAAAAGCTGGACTCAAGGACAGCACAGAGGCACTCATCCTGGCCGCCCAGGAACAGGCC
>NC_051443.1:21722784-21723882 GCF_001649575.2 Kryptolebias marmoratus
TGGATGTAGCAATACCGAGTGATTGCAACATCAGGAAAAAGGAGCAGGAGAAACTGGAGAAATACCAGGGCCTCAGAGAGGAACTGGAAAAGGCCTGGAAGGTAAAGACCACAGTGGTGCCTGTGGTCATCGGGGCCCTAGGGGCAGTCACCCCCAAACTGGAGCAGTGGCTACAACAGATTCCTGGAACAACATCAGACATCTCAGTCCAGAAATGTGCAGTTCTAGGCACAGTCAAGATACTGTGGAGAACCGTCAAGCTCCCAGGCCTCTGGTAGAGGACCCGAGCTCAGAGGATGAAACAAAGACCACCCGCGGAGGGTGAGAAGGGAATTTTTTTTTATGTATATATATATATATATATATATTTATAATGTGTAAGCTGCTTTTCAGCACTAACCATATATACTTATATTAAAGCTAATCATTATAACATTTATTTGTTCTTGACTTTATATTGTCGTTTTATTTAGGTCACTGTAGAAACTTTAGTATTTTAATATTATTATTGTTTTATGTAAAACTTATGTCTCTCCACAAGTTGGCATGAGAAAGTTAATTGACCTTGTAGAAATGAACATGTGCGTTGAATCTGGCATATTGTGAATTAGTTGAACCCAGTGGCGCACAGTGGATCTCATCCTTTTGTTAATTATTATCAACCATCTGCTAAACTCTTCACCATAAGCTATATTGCACTCTTTTTATAACACTGAGGTTTTGTTCTTTTTTCTTTTTGGTTTTGTCTTGCTGTTTGACAACCTTCCATACCTCATGGATTTTTCCCATATCATATATATATATATATATAAAAAATCCCTTCTCACCCTCCGCGGGTGGTCTCTGTTTCATCCTCTGAGCTCAGGTCCTCTACCAGAGGCCTGGGAGATTGAGGGTTCTGCGCAGTATCTTGGCTGTGCCTAGAACTGCACATTTCTGGACTGAGATGTCTGATGTTGTTCCAGGGATCTGTTGTAGCCACTGCTCCAGTTTGGAGGTGACTGCCCCTAGGGCCCCGATGACCACAGGCACCACTGTGGTCTTTACCTTCCAGGCCTTTTCCAGTTCCTCTCTGAGGCCCTGTTATTTCTCCAGTTT
>NC_051443.1:21726225-21730960 GCF_001649575.2 Kryptolebias marmoratus
TATCTCTCAGGTCAGTGGCTGTTTTGTTCAGCTTAGATGGTTCGTTCATTGGGGCTGCATACCCAACCTCTGGGTGGGGAGTTGGAGTTAATTCCCCTCTAACCTGGCATCCTGGCTCCTCCCCCTTGCCATAGCATTTGTGTTGCACCTCTTCAATCTCAAGTTGTGATAGTAGTTGCCATTTGTGGATATTGGAACACTGAGCTACTAGTTATATTATATATATATATATATATATATATATATATATATATATATATATATATATATAGAGAGAGAGAGAGAGAGAGAGAGAGATAGATACATATAAGTGAAATCTTTGTTTTGTAAAATAAATTTGGAAACCATCTGGAAAAATCCCATTAAAAATCCAGTCTTTTTCATTATGTCAGAGTTGAGATAAACTCTTAAGAAAAACAACGAGTGAACACAATGAACATTATCTGATTTATTTTCCTTCTCCATTTGTGTTTTGAATTTATATTTGTCCAAGTTTTCTATTTTTTCTTAGTCATGCCATCTGCAATATGCTTACCAATTAAAACTTCCAAATGGGTGCTTAAATTTTGTCATTTACAAAGCAGATTCAAGTATATAGTTGAAGTGACATGCAGCCACAAATTCAGTGAGCTATAACATTTGTTATGCTAACTTTATGGAGCAACTACGCAGTTACATTCATCACAAAGCGATTGTTTTGAAGGGGGTATAGTGTAGGCAGATGCAATGAAATGGCCGTAAAGAAAAATGGATGAATAAAGATTCTGAGACAATAAATATCACATGTACTTTGTTCATAATTTGCAAAAGGATATATAATGTAAAGCTGGGGAGAGAGTTGAACAAGGTCAGGACCAAAAAAACAACAACAAAAGGGATGTTAAACTGCAGAAAAAAAAAAAAAACCTAGAGAAAATAGAATTAAGGGGAGAAAATAAGAGTTTATTCTTGCTGCACTTGCCAGACAGCTGAGAATCTGTGAGCCAAAATGGCCACTATCAGATTCTCGACAAAAAACTGTAGAATTTTATTTGATTGTCTGCCATTATAGATAAGTGCAGTATTTTCACTAAGACCCTTTTCTTTCGATAACGACTTGTCCCTCTTCCCAAGAGAGAGGTGAAAAGAGGCTGAGTGAGACAGATAAATAAATAAGAGGATGAGAGGGCTCTCATTGTTATTAGATCTGTTGATGTGAATCCTAAATTATTCTCTATCTTCTGTGCCTCTTCCAACTTCTTTAGAAACATTTTATATATATATTTTTTTTATTTATTCATTGTTGTTTTTTTTACTTTAATAATTTAGCTCTTAACTCTAAACTCTACTTCTAATTTTCCTTGTCTTCTTTGTGTCTTTTTTTTGTTTTCTTCTATCCTCCATTCATCTCTTCTACCTTTCAAAGTTAATTTTATTTTGATCAATAATAAAGCAGCTGACTAAAAAGTATTGGTGCCAATTCAAACTGATGACATCTGATTCCTTTCTAGTCATGGTGCTGCTGGTGTGTTCATTATAATTCACATTCAGAGCCAAACACTAAATTCCATAAAGGGGTAAAGACATCAGAGAAGCTTTAGGCTCTGACACAAACCGGTCTCAGTGGATGTTCCAGCCATTTATCTGTTTTATGTACTTGCCTAATCCTCTTCAGGGTGGTGGGGATTTGGTGCCTTACCCAGCAGTTAATAGGCAAGAGGTGGGATAAACTCTGGACAAGTTGCCAGTCCATCTCTGGGCCAACACAAAAACACTCTAGATAGACAACCACACTCACACCTATATTCAATTTACAATTGGCAATTACCCTAACATGCCTGTTTTTAGACTTTGGGAATAAACCAGAGTAACCCTAACTAACACAGCTGCAAGGAGAACATGCAGTGAATAACTAATACTAGCCCTAATCTAAGGCCAACAGCAGCTTATTTGCATGATAGTGACATAGTCCTAGAACCGCTCATTCTGAAATAAGATTAAAACAGGCAGAACTGATCAGGTGAAATCTCAATATCTGAGAATGATTTTAAGTATTAAATGTAATGAACATGTTTTTTATAGCCCACATACCTATCCTAACATGTGCAAGGAAGCATAATAGATCCTCTTTAACATGGGTGTTTTTAGCTAAAGAGCTTGAACTGACAGTGGCTCATTCTGTCAATATGATCTGCATAGCGACAAATAGCTGCAGTAAACTGAACAACTTTAGGTTAAACCTTAGCTACTTCATGCAGAAAGGAGTCAAAATATTTTACCTTGAGGGTATGAGCTGGTAGTCTGTGTGTGTGCTGTGTGCACGCAGGCTATAAGAGACATCATCTTTGTGGGGTCCTTTATTGATAAAGTGCATACCCTTCTTACACAGTTTTAATTTATCTGTAAAATCTTAAACAACTGTTCTGCTAAAGGATGGACTTAACTAAAATATTTTTTTAAATATATTTTTCAAGCACAGCATAAACCTAGTAGTGTGATCAGACTTTTTATGGGTTAAATTATACACATGAATTAATTCAGTTTGAAACTGCCTGATCCACTTGTGAAACATGAACTTGCACAATACTAATATTTTACCTAAGTTGTGTCATTATTTCTGACTTTAAGATTATCATACACTGAAATCCCAGGTAATAGACATCACTTTTATCATTTGAGGAATTATTTGTCCCTTTTTACAGAAACTCTGTGACCTCAATCTGATTTTCTTTTTTAAATAGAGGTACACTTGACCATCTCAGTGCATTAAGTGAATGCAATTTTTGTTGCCATTTTATTGTTTATAGACAGATAATTCAATGTGTAAAGAAGTCCAACATTTCTTCTATTGGAGACAAATGAAATATTAAAAGCTATGGTTGACAGTGCAGTATATTTCTTTGTCTTAATTGGAGTCATTACTCCGAAATGTGGACCCAAAGCGATGATTGGTTCAGGTCAGAGAAAAAGCCAAGAACTATTAGGTCCTGTCAGAAATGGTTAGGGTGTTAAAAAGTCTTTCTGCTTCCTTCGTGGGGTTTTCTTCCTAAATCTCTCGCCTGTGCTTCCCTTAATATAAATCACTCTCTCTCTTGAAAGTGCACTGATAAGCCTGTTTCCTTTTAGTGGATCAGCTGCCGGACTGTTCAATGAGTGTCTTGAGGCTGAAAATGCAATAAAATGTGAATTCTGGCTTATTCCTCTCAGATAATCAAGCTGCAGCTGCAGTTGTAGTAAAGAAATGTTTGGAAGGTGAAGAAAACATGAAAACATTGAAGTTTCTTTCAAACTAATTTGTGGTTCAATAAAAAACATGAAAATTAAAGTACTGATAACCTACAAATTTAATGTACTTATGATCAAGGATGTTTTTCCGTTTAACACACATAAAACCACTTTAAAGATTATTGAGGAACAGGAGCATCTCCAATGCACTTATTATTGCATTTGGATAAACAAGAGAAAAAAAACCCACAAGTGTATGTATAAGAATTTGCCAGAAAAGAGTACAAAAAAAGATATTCTAGATAAACAAGCTTTTTTATAAACTGAAAAAGAAAACATTTGTCTCATATCATGGAGACTAAAGTTTAGGTATAACAAAATTTAAAGGTGTTTATAGCAGGTAACCTTTATAACAGTTTTACCTCCTGTTAAAGATGTAATTGTGACACAAAATCTTGCTTTTGTGAGGACCCAAATACCAGGAGCAATTCCAAAGGGAAGGAATGACAACATTCTGCAATTTCATCCTTGAGTTGCATGCTTAAGTTTTGCTTCTGTTCTGTTGGCTGAAATTATGTTAAACGAGATAAATAAACACATAGTGTAGCGGAAAAAAGATAGAATACAGGAAAATTGCAGAAGTCTCTGCACATTTACTCATCTCACATCACCCTTACCGAAAAGCAACAATATTACTACTGATAAGTAAAGCAAGTAAAGCCTGTTTAACCTTGAAATGTGCTGTATTTTTGTCTAATCATCTTTCCTTCTCAAAAAATTACCTTTCTGAAGGTTGCTGGGGTGCAGAGAATCAATAGATCACTCAGGCTGCAAATGTATTATCTTACAAGGGAAGAGGAAGAGAAGAGAGGGGAGGGGAAGAGGAAAGAGAGGGATGAGGAGAGAGTAAAAGGAAAAATGATGGGAGGAGAGGGATGTAGCTGACTTGAAGAATGAAGGGTACAAAGGGTGATAGTAAAGGATACTAGATGCTTCCAGGTAGGCAGTGTTAAAAGTGTAAAAAAAAAGGTTAGTAGAGGTGATCAAAAGAGAACCATAGACAATAGGGGTGTAACAAGATCTCATGGCACAAGATTTCAGAAGACTACAGCGTCTCAAGCTGTCCTCTGAAGTTGGCTGTTTAGTTAAATTAGCGTATTTTCCGGACTATAAGTCGAAGTTTTTTTCACAGTTCGGCTGGGGGTGCGACTTATACTCTGAAGCGACTTATGTGTGAAATTATTAACACATTATTATATCATTTCACATGTTATTTACACACTAAACTGCAAGAGGGCGCTCTAGGCCTGTGTTGAGTCTGACGTAAGTGACGTAGAAGGGGAAGCACCACATCTTCTATGTCCAGAGTTAGCGGAGTTGTTTAAAAGTGACACCGAGGATAAAGATTTAATTGGATTTAATGATTTGGAGTGACACGGATGGTTTGATAAACTTGTTAGCATGTTAGTATTTATCCTGTAGTTATCTGAATAACTCTTAATATGTTATGTTAACATACCAGCCACGTTCT
>NC_051443.1:21731313-21761144 GCF_001649575.2 Kryptolebias marmoratus
TTTAACCCTTAGATGCATAAGTGTGGTCAAAAATGACCCCGAGGGTTGTTATTTTTCAAAATCTCTGAAATTAAACATTTTTACACTTCCATATTACAGGTATTCCTCATAAAACCTGTTTGTGACTTGAAGCCATTTGAATTTTAATTTTTTTTTATATACATTTTAAGAAATTGCAGTTTTTGTGTCACTACCCCAGTTTTCCATAAGTGGGGTCAAAAATGACCCCAAGCATTTTCTATAGAATCTCAAGGGTTTGCTTTGGGAATCTTTGATTTTTATCAACTGTGACTGTCAGGATACATTTTCTGTTCCACTTACACATCTGATGCCTGCAGTCTCACCACCAGGAGGTCAGTTTGACACAGAAGCATACATGTAAGTATTTTCTTCATTTATCAACTCCATGACTTGTCTGTGATAGAGTATCATGTTGGTCAACAAAGTAGATACTAGTTAGCTAACTACAAAAAATGTAGTAGTAATGTTAGTACTCTGTTAGTTGGCTAACTAAGCTAGCTAACATTACACTAGTTTAGTAAGCCAGCTGATATTACTGTATTTGTTGTGTAGAGACTCACTGTATTCATAATTCCTTGTAACAAAAGCTTATCTGTTAGTTAACCTATTATATGATTATTGAATATTGATTGGTGTGTGTGCGTATGTACACAAATGCATATCTGTGCCTTTACTTACATATAAATGCACAGACATTTACTTAGACAGCTCAAAATTGATTTATAGTTTTGTGTGTCATTCAAACATAGTCTGTTTTATGTTTTCTCATCTAGAATATCATGGCTACTTGGAGGCCAGCTAGGATACCTGAAGACCTTGCTCGATATATGATCCTGAACAGATGGGATGAAGAGTCCATCGGTGGGCTTGATTCAGGATCTGACATCTCAAATGTAGAGGATACAGATTATTGTCCACCTGGACATGTCAGGGAACTAACCTGTCCCTGCTGAACAAGATCAGTCGGACACAGAGAAGTCCTCTGAGTCCTCAGAAAAGGAAATGCATTTTGTGTCCAACAGAATGAGTCGCAAGGGCTCTTACTGGGCAGAGTGACCTCTCACTCAGGCTAAAATACCAAGCCATAATTTACTGAGAAGTTGGTCAGGACCTGCACCTGGGTTTAGCACCATCTCTCCAGTAGATGCATTGAAGCTGTTTATCACTGATAGTAATCTGCGACATTTCCTCACAATGCTCTCAAAGGAGCTTGTGACTCCTCACATGAAAAGTCAATTGGAAGGTACCCCAAATCTACCAACCTACATCACTGAAGCAGTGGGAAGGTGTGGAGTAACAAAAGTTGCAAACCAGCAACAGGAGAGAGGCACAGAAAGCCAACAGAAGATAAAAGAGGTGCCAGATGTGTCCAAGAAACAAAAATCGCAAAGCCACCAATTGGTGTTGGAAATGCAGTACCCTAGTGTGTGTAATGGTCACAGCCAAAAGTAAATAGTTTGTGACAACTGCACACAGTAAACAGAAAAATGATGTTTGTGTGGGCACATGTGAGTGAACGGTGTTCTGGTCTCATGTATGTTTATTGTCTTTTTGTCCTCCAGACAGATTTTTGATGTTATTTCTTGTGAAAAAAAATGTTATAAAAAGTTATGAATAAGCAAGTTAAATGTAAAATCAGTGTTTTGTTGACCCAAATATAATAAATATAGTAACGTTAAACCAAAATTAAAGACATCTTTTAAATTCATTGCAAAAAAAACCATTGATTCTAATTGGGGTCATTTTTGACCCCACTCATGGAAGAGTGACGGTATTGGTGGCTCATGCATCCAAGGGTTAAAACAGAACAGAGTTAATGCCAAGTTCACACAATAATATGGTAACTTTGAAGCTAAGAAAGTACAGTTTGAACCTTCCTTTAATCCATTCCAACTAAGAGGAAAAGAAGATCCAACTTTGAGGTGGAGCTAGAGGTGAAAAATAATTGGACTGTACCACTTACTGAATCCCCCATTAACTTTCCACGCAAGCTGTTTAATCATCTCTGTTGTTGTCAGTATGGGCAACATTTCTCTGTGTTGAAATTAATAATGAATAACACAAATGAGTTTCATTCTAATGTGAGATTCAGTTCGGAGAGTTTTCAGAACCCCGACTCTTAGAGAAACACATCTGTAGTTTTCCTAGCTACAAAGTATCAGCTTGAATTTGTTCATATTTTGTGTGGATATTTTCGCATTTAATTTTAGGGTGAAATGCTGGCAGCGGTTTAAAAAATATTTGCTGTGTTGATGGCATTCCATAAAATGTTTTCATTAGAAACCAGTAAAAAAAAGTGACATAAGAAATTAATATTTATTTAAAAGCTTCCCAGTAAGTTGTCACAACTGATAAATAACATATATTGAAAAAAGGTAATTTTATATTTCTATATAAATATTTTGAAGAAAAGACATCTGAAAAACATTACAAGTTTTAGTTTGTTTTGTGTTGTTTGTTTGTTTTTAAATCCTGGACATTATAAAATACAGTAAGACTGTTTCCTTTCATAAGTGAAACTGTGATATCATTCTTTTGTGACCTTATGGTGGCCGAGGACCCATTTTCATTCATTTGTTCATTTTTGCTTATTCACTTTTGTAAATGAAGAAACAGTCAAGGGGTAGTACTCATCAAGGAGGAAATAAGGAGAATATTCATATTTACTAAACACAAATCTGTTTTATACCTGCACAAGGTGCTTTATTTTATCTCTTGTGCTTTTAAATCTGTTGTGAACGAATAGATGTCAATCTACAAGGAGTTGGTCCTAAAGTTTAACACCCAAGCTGAAGAGGAAAGAATCAGGAAGTTCATATAGGGGCAATAGAGTCAGTTGAGCAGAGTGTTTTGAATGCAGAAGTAGCAACAACAAATATGAGGAGAACAAGCAAGTGAAAAAAGAGGGCACAGCTGTTCAGAAATGTGGTAATATTTACTTCATTTGTACTGCATAGCCATCTGCTTGCCCAGAGTTGAAGCAGAAATGATGGTTCTTTTGGTCACCAGTTAGCAAAATGTGTGGTCTGTAAACTGTGATGAGTAGCAATACTTCAGTAGAGATTATAAGGAAAAAAATCCTACGTAGGTACTGTTTTGATGCCGTTTCTCATTTCTCTTCATCTGCTATGCCTTACATTCCACCATATTTCTAAGACAGAACCAATTTGTTATAAATAGGGTTCAATGAACTATTTCATTTTTTTTTTTCATAAAAGAAGATTTTAGTTATTCTACAGAGCCACATCTTGCTGGTTTAGTTAAAAAAATTAAATTATGCATGTCTCACTTTAATAAATATGACAGCAATACCAAAATAAAATGAACGATTTAACATATTTACACTCATCTCTTACTGAATAAAGTCATCATCACAGTTGTTTTGTTTATATGCTCACACCAAAAGTACACTAGTAAAAAGAAAATGTACTTCCTTGAAGATGACTTTAAGGGCAACTCTTTTTTTCACACTCAGACTCACACTCACAAACACACATATAAACACACTTCCACACAGGCAGACAAATCAATATAGTCTCATTTCACACCTTCTGCAGCCAAAATTCTCCATTGTAGGGGCAGCAAAACACACACAGAGACCAGATACGGAAAAGTCCGACATAGAGAGACAGATGGAGGGTGCAAGGTGGGTGTCAGACAAAGTGGTACAAATGGAGAGCTGAATCCCAGCGAAGGTGTTAGAGAAAGAAAAGTAAAACATGAAGTTGTTGGGTGGCAGTAGTATCATAGCCTCTGGTGAAATGGTTGTGTGTCACTGGGTGTGAAGATCAGAGTGTTTGGAGTTCAAAAAAATCCCACGCAGGGTTACCCTGTTTCTTACCTTGACATTGATCTGGCTTTCAATTGCCTCTCCAGTATATTTCCTTCTCATTTCTCCACCTCCCTAATGTTTTTTTTTTTTTTGTGTGTTATTTTTTTTTCTTTTTTTTATTTCCTGCAAATACTTAAGACAGTCACAAATTACACCTAAGGTATTACCATTACAAAAAAAAATTATCTAGTGTTGTACAGTTATTTACATAAAATGGTATGTTTATTTGCACAACTAGTGACAGCAGCAGGTAGCTGTATCACTTCTGTTACAGCCTGGGGCACTTTCAACAGGAATTTCATATTATTTCTGCCAGAATAATGGTGCAATGTGAAATTGATGGGATTGTAAAGATGTTAAAAATACCAATTGCAAACATCACAATTAATAGTTTGAAACGAAAGTCCTTCTAAGAAGGTCCACTTTTGCACAGACTAGATGTTAGCTCATGAGAATTAAACTGTATTGCTTCAAACTGAGGATACTCAAAGTAGTAGTAGGTAACATTAATTGTTGTTAACCTTTTCACAGAACCCCACTTGGAAAGAGCTGAACTAACCCTTTATAAATGCTCTTACATTGGGCCTTTTACATTAGATTGTTTCTATAGTTTACTCATGATGTACATGTTCAAACTTTTTAATGTTGGGTATACAAATAAAATCTGCCCTTTTGCTGCTGCTCAGCTCATTTTCTTTGCATATGTACATCCCTCTTGTAGCTCACTCCACACTGGCTCCAGTCCACAGCCTTGCAGACTTTAGAAATCAATATATATGTGTGTGCGTGAGAGTGTGCTCGAGTAATGGAGTGGGATTTGACAGCAATTGTCAGTCATCTCACATGGGCCACGAAATATAATCTAAAATAGAGCAGCAAAAAGCTGTGAGTGTGCTTCTGCACATTGAAATGTATGGATAAGGTGGCTTGAAAGCCTTTGATTAACACCCATTTCTGCATCGCCTCTTTCTGAGTCACCTCCCAACATTAAAAACCATTACAGCTCTTTGCCAGTGAACGTTTGTCATGCCATTGTGGTGCTAAACAACACTGCAAGATTACTTGTGTTCTGTCATTTTTCATTCTTTCATGTTTCCATTGTTTTAGGATTGCCTTGTAGCTTATCTTTCATAAACTGGAATTTTGTTAGTGCATATTTCATTCATTTTTATAAAGCCAGTTTGCATTATTTATTGTGTAGTTTACAGAGTCCAGCAGGGTGTTGAGGTGCATTTTTGGCATTGTGGATAATCCTGATTTTAGTTATTGTTGTCTTTTAGGGATTGATAGCTTTAAACTGTTTTTTCAAAGTGCAAAGTGATAAACAAGAAAATGAATTAAGGGTTGCATATTCTTTGAAAAAAAAAAAAAAACATTTGCATGGTATGTTATTTAACTTGCAGCTTACCTAATCAGACGGCCCAAAATCTTCTTGTGCAATAGTGAAATATTTACGCAGAAACATCAATTTTCTTGGCTCAATTTTAACAGTATAAAATCAGGATTGACAAAACTCAGGTTTAACAATATTGACACCAAATGGCTTGTGTAAAAAAATAAATAAATAATTGTAAGCAAATCCTGTCTTAGAACATCTTAAAGTCACCATTCAGTTTCTCCAGCGGGATGTACTGTATCTAATAAAGATAATCGTTCATACACATCTGATACAGATTTACCAGTTTGAGTTTAAAGCTACAGCATTTTTTGCCTCTTTAACCTCCATGTAACAATTTGATCATATGTGAAGAACCACATACAAAGTCAAATTGAAGCTTTAAATATGCAGTTTTCTTTAAATGGCACTGGTTGTTTAAACTCTGTCAAAAGGAAATTACCATATTATGATCACTATTAGGGATTTGAGTTCATTTTTTTATTTTTTGTTGATTTTATTCCTTCAATAAGTTTAAGAATGTTTTTCAGCCAGAGTGGTTTATTCACTGGTTTCAGGGGAATGGAGTTTACAAATTCCATGTGCGAAAAATTACTTTCAAAGTAAGGAAAAATTTCTTAAGTGCTGCTTCATAACACTCCTAAATGAGTCCATCTGTGTGTTTTGGTGTGAGTGTCTGTGTGTGCTTGTTTTTTCAAGACTATTAGTATGTGTCGCATTAAATATGTTTTGTCTAGTGTGAGGGTTCTCACAGTGTCATGGATGAAATCCAAAGTGATGAGATAGCATTTTTCATGGGATTTTGTTCCATGTTAACCGATTCTGTGCTGCATGCCTATTTGTTTAGCCTATATTTTATTTTCATATTCCTACTTTTAAGTTTAACTCAGTTTAGTTTATTTAATTAAACAATTGTAATTCAATGTATTTCTGTAGCACACACACACACGCTGTATAAAAAACAGAAAGTGGTTCTATTTCTAACCCTGTTACATAAAGTCTGGTTAAAACCAAATTTATTCCAATTTAGTACAGTCTAATTGCTTATGTATTCAATCAAATTCAATTCAGTACAATTAGATTAGTGTATCTGTAATTATGAAATGAAAATTTGTAGAAAATAAATTGTATAACAATCAAAGCCAACATATTGCACAACCTGTTTGATGTAATTACACACTCTGACTAGAGACAGGTGGCAGAAGTGAGTACTTTCTTTTAACTGCAGAAGACTTTTAGGTACATGGTATGAAAAAAAATAAAGAAAAATACAGAGAAGAGTGAGGAAATCTGATCAGCATATCATGAAGGATAACAAGAAGAAGTGGCTTAGAGTCACTCAATAAGCTTTATCAAAAAGCAAAGTTTTAAGCCTAATTCTAAATTGACGGAGGGTGTACTCATCCATCATAGGAACTATGTACCACTTTCCCTTTTCTTATTTATGTTGTCTTGAAAAAAAAGTAACACTCTCCTTAGATTGTCATTTTCTTTTTTCATCATCTTCTTGTTGTCTAACTTAATCTTTGTCTTCATTTTTCTTTCATTATGCTACCTTTTTGTTTGCTCGTTCTCCCTACCATTCCAGTAGGATATTTATATTGTTCTGAGGAGTGTGACTGCAACCTTGATGGGATATTTCCCATTAGGTCATTTAGATGCAGCTAGGGTGAACATAAGATGTGCAACAAACGGCCCGAGCACAGCTAATGCTTGGCCAAACCTTTGTAACAGATTGCTTCACTAATAAAGTATGAAAGGGCAGGAACAAAGAGGTAGGGGCATGTCACTGTGTGTGTGTGTGTGTGGTGAAGTGAAAGGTGGTAAGAAGAGAATGCTAATACTTCTGTCAAGACCTTTGTGAGTCAAGTGCTTCCTTAAAACAGCAAATAGTAGTGAACATACACACTCCCTGTCAGTTAGAGCTGTACATTCCATTAGGATTGTAATACTATAAGGTTGTTGTTTATTTTTCACGTTGACTTCATAGTTTTATTTTTATTTCCGTTTTTTTATGTATTTATTTATTTTTTTATTTTATATTTTTGCATGAATATTAACCAGGATGAAAATAGCCACTCATTCAAAATGACCTAGCCACTTACTAAGCAGTCACAATGAATAAATACATTTAATACACTTTATAATCATGGGCTGTGTGGGTAGTGCCAATTGGAACAATATAATAAGAATTCATGTGATTACCCTGAAACCACCTCAGGCTGAAGGAAATTAAAGTATATATTTTAACCTTTTATTTATTCAGGTAATTTTAACTTAGCCTGAATGTTTCACTCAACATTGCTTTGAGTCACATTCATGCTGCCACGCATGTTAATGACTTGGAGCCACATTATGAATACAATTCTGTTGTTAGCCACAGGGCAGCTCTAAAGTAGCAAACAGGTTCGGTGCCTGTATCAAAGGCATCTAGTTTGCCATGAGAGAAGGGGTCGTTACCGATTTATATTTTCCACCTACATCTAAGGGCTTAAATTGTCAAATTTATATACAGAAGCGCAGCAGCATCATGGAACCAGTGAATGACAGCATTCCTACTGCTTAAAATAAAGTGCTGCTCTTGCCACCCCCACTTCACACCTACTTGCTAAGTCAGCTCTGTGACTACCTGCCTTGGCAGCTCAAAGGTGTAGCAGTGGCTGGTTGACTACAACCCCCACCCCCACTGCCCTCCACCTCCAAAAGGTGTCTCAGACCCAGCTTAAAAAATGTGTTGTGAAAGTGGTTTTGGTAAACATCCATCCCTTAGATTTCACTTGTTTCCAAGAACTTAAGAAGTACAAACATGAAACATGAAAAATGTGCTTTAGCTAAATCTGTTTATTTTATTTTTTCTCAATTTAGGATTTATGCTTATGGCTAACTATTTCCTGTATTTTCACTTATTAACATTATTGCATTATACAGAAAAAAAAAATAATATTTGCATTCAAAAGTTGTTGCCTTCCTGCTTAGTCATCGGTGTAACATCATCTCAGCAAGTCTCCTGGGAAGATCAGGGCTCTGTGCTGTGTCAAAGTGTGATATGCTGTCATCAGCATTTACCAGAAGACAGAGAAAAAAAAATATCTAGAGGAAGAAACAATGAGCAACATGGAAGGAGTAGTTTGTTGCAGAGAGTCTACTAGATGAGAATGGTGTATAGAGAAAGACAGAGAAAAGGTGGAGAGGATGACAGACGAAGGGGCAGCAGGTGAAAAGAGAAAACACAGAATAAGACATGAATTGAGTGAGACAGACAGCCCCAGTTTAACTGTTGAATTATAGCTTCACATGGAGAGACAGAAAGTAAGAGATTGGCTGGCAGACTGAGTGCCTTTAGGGCTTACGGAGAACAGAGAGAGCTGACCGAGATAATGAATGAGTCTCCGCTCTACGAAACACACAGGTATACGCACACATGCAGACACAAACTGAGCTCAGATAATGACACCTGTGTTAAGTCAGTGATGACTAAGTGTAGTCTAGAACAGTGGTGTTCAACAGTAGATGACTCGTCCTGGGGTGACTAATCATGTGATTGTGATGTAATATGACATCCTCATTGCTCAGCATCAATACTCACCATTTTATTTCAGGCTGCAAGCCTCATATACAACTTATTTGTTATAAGATTATTTCTTCCTTCTCATATGTCATTTTTGCCATTTTATTCCAATGTCTAGAATTGTAATTAAAAGTAACTTGAAGGTATATCATCATCATCCCCAGCATATTAGGTTGCATATATATTTTACTTGTGCTCTTAGAGAGCTGGGTGTAATACCATATTAACAGCACTAAATAAAGCCTATATGTTTATTCCATTATGGAGTAAAAGAACTAGATAAGTAACATGAAAATTATATAAATGAAGACTGAAATAGTCGTGTATGGTAGAGAAGGAACAGACATTTAATTTTACTTTAGTGAATGCTCTAATATACCTGGTATGTTTATCTGGTTGCTGAGGTTCTTGGCCACCCAACCTGCTGTATCCACAGAGGAATTAGGGTTTTATGTCTGTTCTTAAAGCTACAGTTCTTAAAAAAATGTACGCTGCAAGGTACAGAAATGGTCCTTTGGGTAGTATCTATGAACTTCTATTTATCACCACCAGCAGTTAAGGATACACAGGTACACTTTTCAGATCATTTAACCCTTTGAGGCTCAGTCTGAGACTGCTTGTCAAAAACATGCAAGATCTTGCAAAAATTACTGGGTGCTTTACATTTCCCCTTTCTTTATTATTAGAGGAAATGTCCATATGAATCTTGCCTTCAAACAAGTTAGCAGAGGAGACAATTATTCCCTAAATGACATGGACAGGTTTTGGAAGAGAAAAATCCTTCATCACTCCGACCATGAGAAATGTTTGAATACAGCTTGTGTACAGCTTGTTTCGTAGCGCCTCAAAATCATCTTCTGATTCTGTATTTGCATCCATGAATAAATCAATAGATATTCTATAACAGCAACACTTTCCACCTCAGGGTGAAATAACAGACTTTATACATTTATATATATATATTACCATTACCCACCCCCCTCCATTTAATTATTTACTTTTTTGTGGGCATTCTTGTTGTTGAAATTACTCCTTTTAAAGATTTGCTAAATATGTTCTCTTTTACTGATCACTTGGGATGGGAAATTTTCCCCAGTAACTAAGATTTTTATTATTTGCATATATGTCTCTGAACTCCTGACTGCATTTACTTTTTGCAGGACACAAATAAGCAGATAGAAAAAGGAGGCATAATATACATTAGCACCATGCTCTTTTATTTTATTATGATATGGAAAAGAAACTGATTCAGTTAGCTGCAGGTCAGTACTATTGAATTTGGAAAAGGTGGAGTGGAGACTGCAAGTGTTTGACCCACAGTGGGCAAGGCCCTAGCTCTGGTTCTGATTAACTCCCAGTAAAAACACCTCCGTTCAGTACATCACAGCCTGTACATCACACTCTCCTTCACACACACTCACACTAACACACACATGCTGTGCAGCTCCTGGAGGCTCCCTGTTCACAAAGGGGAGTCTACACCCATCATTCAAAGCCTCATAGGACTTAAGAATGCTCACACACGCTCATTTACACACACACACAGACAGACACACACAGACACACAAAGTGCTCTGTTTTCTTAGCTTTGATACACTTATAGAGTTCAGAGGTGAGAGGGCTGGAGGTAACAGTGTGTTTTTCCAGAGCTCTCTAACCACCTAAATCTGCTTCCACACACACAAGGAGGTCCAGATGGCTGGGTGGAGACAACACTTCTCTCATATGTACACACTCATATTCATTCTTAAAAGAAAGAAAAAAATCCCTGAACAACAAGTTTTGACATGAATAAATCATATATCTATGGGCAGAAATAAGCATGATGAACTTCAATGATTTATTCAGAATAAGCGGTTTATTTTAAATTAGTTCATGTGTACGATAACTGCTATGTTTAAGAAGAAGCTTTATCATACTTATAAATGGATAGAAACTACAACAATTTAGGAAAAGTTTGTACTATTGACTTATAGAGGTGCTCAGTTTACTTGTAAAAACCAGAACAGGTTAGGCGCGGCAGCTCTGTGATGTGGGACCTCCAGCTGTAGCAGTTCTTTAGGATACATGATACACAGAGGCTGATGTGTTCAGGTCCCCTAAATCTCAGCCAGCTGAAAGCAGTCACATGTAATCAATGGCTGAATTTATCACCGTGAGCCAAACGCCGTCATTCACATGTACAAGGGTTTGCATGTCCACACGTATGTGCGGTTTCGTGCTCAAACTCTGCAACCTCTTGAGGCACGACTGACGTTGTCTTTAGCAAGCAATTATAGCCAACACCACTGTGAAAAAGGTCACAGCCATCCAGCTATCAACACTTTGCACTAAATGCCAGCTGTGTGTGTACGGATGTGTGCAGTGCTCCCAAAATGCCAACAGACACACTATCAGGCTCGACCCACCCCCTCCCACCTCGCCCCTCAGCGCTTGTAGTTAATCTGCCGCAACCCAGCGTGATTGATGAGGGAATTAGTGTTACAGAGCAAAGCAATGCATTATGGGAATGAGGAAGTTGTATTACTGGATATAGAACTTGACATTAAACGTTACAGTGCACTACTTATGTGTGATTAGTTATGTGTTTGTGACTAAATGTGTGTTCATTCAGGACAGTTATTGATGGATGAACGTGCCAGAGATGCTCATTTTCTGTTATTACAGCCATCTGGGTCACAGGCAGAGTAAACTCATTAACATTTGAGCTAATTAATGTTAGAAACCTGTGTGGATAAACACCTGTCAGAGTTACAGCACCGTTAAGGGTAAGAAAAAAATGTTAATAAAAGTGAAAAAAACAAGACTCTTCCAGACTTTTAAAAACTTTTAAAAGTCTTTTTCTTCATTTTATTAAGTAAATAACTGTGGAAAGTATTTTATACATACATATACACACATGCATACAAGTGTTTTTAAAGTACAGCTGCAATACCTAGATTGGATGCTATACCTTGAAGATTCAAGGTTTTACTTCGTATGATGTTGACAGAAGACTCTCCCTGAAAAGATGTGGCAATCCCCACCTTTTGTCCTTGCTCCAGACAAGATTTCCTATTTAATCTCCATATTTTTTTAGACTATATCAAGAACTTTTTGTTATAAAGGAACTGCTTCTCTTTGCCCCAAGCAAAGGGTAGTATGGCTACTTGGTTAGTAATGTAGACAGTAAAAACTAGGCAGTGTTTACTGTGTTTTTTTCTTTTTTTCTTTTACAATTCACAGTCTATTCCATGGTGAGTTGTGTTGCTTTGACTTATTATATACAGGAGAGAAAGGCAAAGGCATGATTTTATAGGGTTTCAACATGTTCTGTAGTGCCAGACAGCAGGGTTTTAGCTAAACAACCAATCTCCACCTGGGACCTAGCTGGATAATTCACCACAGTCTCAGTATCATATATTCAGTAATTTTCTGTACAATCCATAAATCTCAATCCTCTGCACACCCTTTGGAATTACTTAATAAAATAGCTACTTACAACCTGAAGAGTTGAATCATTTGTTTAGATTTTATTTTGTCAGGGGAGAAGGTAACATTTTCCCACATGATGGATGTCTTACTTGGAGACAAAACTCCTTGCATGCAGTTTCCCGCTGATGGCCTCGCAGACAACAATTCGAGACAGCTATTGTTAGCTTTTCTTCCACATTTGATAGCTATGGATGATGTTCCTTAGGGCTGTAACTTGCTACTCTTGCTATAAACCAAAGAGCTTATTTATTACCCAGGGGAGCAGTTCTTTTTATTTTCACAGCAGACACATTTGTAATGAACTCTTTCTATTTCTGACAGCTTGCTGACAGGAAGAATTTGGCTGTTTTGTTTTTGAAAGAAAGATCAAGAGAGAATATCATTATGTCTATATGTCAGTCAGTTATTACAAATGTGGAATATAATTAGCATGGACTTGCTGTTGAACCTACTGACTGAATATGACCTGAACTATGCACAGTCTTTGTATTCCTAATGGCCTTTTTGAGCAGGCAGTGGGATTTTATTTGGGACAGTTTAAACCAAAAAGAACTACTGAAAAAAATGAGTTTGTTGAGACTTATTTCTAAAAGGAGAATGCTTTCTATCTTCACTCAGACACCTCAGTCTGCCTAGTGTATTTTCCTTGTGGCTTTTCAATTTAAATGCAAATGTTCCCAAATCGGACTTCACAAAAAATGCAGAGGCAAAATCATTTATTAGAAATAAATTATATATTTTAATTAACCACTCAAAAGAATCATGCCTATTCAGCCCTTTCCCCTCCAATGAGAAATGAATAAATAAATACGGAATAAGGAAGTAGAAGAAGAGGATGAATAGGTGAGTTGAGGAGAAATAGACGGGAGGAAGAAGACAGGAGGGGTTGTATTGAGTTTGTGTGATTGTAGCACTAACCGCCTGTTGGCTGTCATTATGTGAGTGATCTGAAGCTGTCAGATTTCAAAAAATGTATTGTTTTCTGATAGAACGGCTAAATACTCCCATAAGCACCCCCCACCCCCAACCCATACACACAAATAGGAGTATTTTGCTTTCAGAGTCCTAAATACAGTCAAACACACACATTTACACACAAACTTTGGTTTTGATGGGCAAACCAGCACTTAGAAAATGAAGAGCAAAGACGGGGATTGTGATGCTCTGACAAGGAATGCAATTTTAATTTTACCCCCTGTCAGTCTGTTCAGATGAAATACATATGAGCTGCCAATCATTTACACTCACAAACAGGGGAAGTACACCCACATGCACACAATCTTTCAATTATTTCTTTGTATGCAAACTTTCAGTCACTGCTTTCTTTATTCACAGGTGCATACACAAAACAAAAAGAAAAAAAGTAAACCGTGCAAAATAAAGCAGCATTCAACAGGTAATTTAGAGAAAAAAAACAAACATACTACAACTATCATTTGCTATTTGACAAACAAACAAACAAACCCATCTTCACTGTGCATTTATTTATTTATTTGTTTGTTTGTTTGTTTAGTGCATACTTACATCCTTCTATTAAAAACTATTCGTAATTAAGCATATGGAGCTAAAACATAGTTGCTTTGTGGTGGAGTCTGTAAAACTAAGCAAATGTTCTGATAAAAAGCAACCTAAATAAAACAATAAGTTGAGGTAGGGTAGAATCTCATTCCATTTGAAAAAGTCATATCTCCTATGTCTATCACACGTGTCATTCTCCGTTCCTCGGGGGCTGCTCTCCAGCATGTTTAAGACATGTTCTTGCTTTAAAACACCTGGTTCAATTGGATAACTTATGGACGTGCTTCTGGAGAACTTGATGATTTGATGAGGAGCTAATCAAACCATTTGAATCAGGTGTGTTGGAGCAGAAAAACCTAAAACTTCCAGGACAGTGGCCCTAGATGCCTGGAGGTTGACACCCTTGGTCAATCATTTCATTTTGTAAAAAAAAAGATACATTTTAGGAAATATTTGTCATCATTGTCATGATTCCTAATATAAACATGGCCAATGAGGCTGTTGGAGGATGTCTAATTTTTTTTTTAGGTTCAGAAAACATTTTATTGTCCCTGTTTTTGTGCGAGTGTTAAAGATTTTCGTTTCAAATACAGTTTAGTTTTTAATTGATGAAAAATTCCCAGTGAGCTTATTGTCTTAGATTGATCTTTTGCTTTTTGACATTTTAGACCAAGTATAAAAGCTTTTTCATGTTCTTAAGAATCAATCCACAGTGCTTGCAGTTGTGTTTTTCTTTCCCCTTTGCAATATGCTTTAACATGTTGTTGTGGTGTTCACGCTCGGCCTTAACAGGAAGAGACAGAACCAGTGAGGGATATGATATGAAGGGGGGGAATTTGAGATGGGGAGAGAGAGAGAAACTGAGCATGAATAAGCCCAAGACTAAAAAAAAATATATAACTTGTTTTTATTTTTAAAAAAGAGAGAGATTAAACAAAGAGTAAGAGGAAATGGAATACGACACAGTTCTGTATCAGCTGGAGTCTCACCTCAAAAAAACGGCAAAAAATCCCCCAAAAAACACAAAAATCCATGTCCTTTTTTTGGCTCCATTTAGAGTGCTCACTCTGTTCTTCACAAGCAGATGCACACACCTTCCTCAGTGCAACTCTCAGCAGCAAGCAGACCTGTAGACAACCTTTCCGTGTGTGAGAGCCAATTCCTTCTTCAGGCTGTACAGAGAGAAGAAGACACGCACCCAAGAGATCGTAGGGGAGATAGAGAAACAAGGGGAAGAACACATTTTAAAGGGAAGATATTGGTCAAAGCCCACTTGCTGGCAGGACTTCACCCAGTGCAGCTGCATGTCATGCTGAATTCAGGAAAGCTTAAGTTCTGTTGTAGCTAATGTTGGTTTCTTACTTCTCAACTTATAATAAAGATAGAAGTGTCAACATTGTGAGAATATAAATGTGAGGCAAAGAAAACCAAAAGATTTGTAATTATTTAATTATTGAATTTAATTTAAGGACTACTTTTAACATGCTTGATGTTCAGGTTAAATTATTGATCAATGCATCCACTTCTTGTAAAACTGAGGCTTTTAAAATTCACAACCTATGACAAGCAAAAGAATGCTTGTGTTTTGTTATTTTGAAAACTGCATTTGTTTATGATGTGCTATACCTTTAAGAATTCCTGGCTCAGCCCATTCCAGAGAGGATGAACCCATTAGACTGATGAAGAGAGAGAGAGAGAGAGACAGAGAGAGAGAGAGAGAGGGAGAGAGACAGACAGAGACAGACAGAGAGAGAGAGAGAGAGAGAGAGACAGAGAGAGAGAGAGAGAGAGAGAGAGAAGGAGAGTCAAATGAATATAAAAAACAGAGGAAGACTACATGATACAGGATAAAAAGAGAAAAGGAAAGAACGATACTAAGAAAACTTGACAAGAAGAAAAGGAAATGAGAACAGAAGAACCGAGTACTTCAGAGACTGTAATAATGTGAAGGAAGATGGACACTTAAAAACATAGAGAGGACAGGAAGTAGGTATCTCTCCATCTCTTGCATGGTGTTATAGGCGTCTATGGGTCTGTCATTCATTCAGGACGACAGGCGAGCACATGAACTCACTCTGGCTCTCACATACACTGATGACTTTGTTGTGTGTGTGTGTCTACAGATGGCAAACCTTGTGACATCGTTGTGCTGTGTAGTCCTGGCTGCGGTGGTTGTAGCGTACGCTCAGAGACGCATTCAGCTTGGTGAGTATGCATTCCATCTTCTATATTAATCTGTTTCATTTCTCTGCTGAGGCCTACTATAAGTCTATTTTATTTTAGTTGAGTGGTCAACCCTGGTGGGCTTTTTCTGTTCTCCAACAAAGAACATAGTTTGACCTGCAGTTTTTTCTCTGTGCTCTACTCCTTATATCAACTTAACTGTGGTCCTTGTTGCTACTTCTTTTTAATAGTTTTTAACCTTTATTGTTGCTCACCACTGAAAGTGATGCAACATTGTTTTTGCCTATGCCTGTGTGTGCCTGTGTGTTCATTTGTCTGTACTTCTACCAAAATATCTCATGAACAACTGAATAGATTTTATTGAATTTTCTTGTAGAGACAGATATCTGTGGGAGGGTCCAGGTTTAATTATTTTCCTATTTTTCTTACTAATATATATGGGTAAATTAGCTTTGTGCAGTTAACTGAACTATACTCATATTTGGTCACATTACTAAAACCATAATAACAAGGGTTCAACTAAATTGCAACTCAGACCAAATGGCAGTCATGGGCATGTAGAGGCACAACGCAACTCTTACAAATGTTCATTATAGTTAATGAATACATTGCAGGGAAGAAAAAAAAAAACAGGTTTATCAATAAACAGTTTGAAATAAACTCATCAAATCAAAATCAAATGTTTGAAAAAATAATAATTAAATAATTAAATAAAGAGGATAAAAAGCATTGCTGCGTTCACACGATGAACAAGACCAATGTCACCAAACTTTTAAACAGTCTGTAGTTAACACATAACTCTGATTCTCACTTGACTTTTATGGAAGGGTTGCCTTGGCTTATTAGACTATGAGAATGAGCTGTTTGAGTCAGCTGACCTAAAGAAAGAGACAATGGAAGTCAATGACTATGGTGTCACGAGAGTCTCACACCAACACACACACAAACAAAGTAGATATAGAAACAAGTGCCTATGTTGGAAGTTGGGAGTTTTGCGAAAGCACCAGTAAAGATAAGTGCATGAGAGTGGGAATTCAAACAAAATCTAGTCACATTAAAAAATAATTAAAAAAGTCACACAAAGCAACAATGAATGATTTTGAAAAGGAAATGGTTTTAGTTAATGCACCAAGAGGAACTGAGAATACCCAACAACTCACTTTGTACGTAGTCAATTTTTTTATTTTTTTTTATTTACAATTTACGATCCACATTTGATTTAATGACTTAATAACTGAGATGTTTTATTTGTTTGTTGTTTTTTTTAGTATGAATTTAAGCTGCATTTTAATTAATTTGTGCTGTTCAGAGAAGCAGAAAGTAAGGTCAGTAAAGGCAGACCAGATAAAAAAGCAAAATCTAAAACTTAAATCTCTGTTGACATTAAATAGATATGGATTATAGACAAATGGTGTTATCTTGGAAAGGAACACTGTGCTTGGGTTAGTTCTGTTTGGTTACTTTGTTACTAAAATTTGCTTTTTGCATCAAATCAGTAATACAGATGACAAACATAAATCAAAAGTAGGAACCAAAGACAAAAAGAAAGAAAATCATTAGTTTGCTTGTTTTCACTCAATTTCTAATGCATAGAGGTGATTACATAGTTCCAGTATGACTGAAAGAAAGTCTTGCAAAGAGCTTAGTTTCTCTGTTAAATTACCAGCTTGTGTGATTGACAAGATTCCCCAGAGCATGTTTCACTTGTGTAGCGCATAACCACACTGAATCACAAACAATACAAACCATGTGTGCTAACACTTACGCATTGTCAGCTCAAGAGGCAATGAGGTTAGTCTGGGCTCAATTTGTAGGAAATTATAATATAAAAGAACAAGCACACTGTTAGTGTCTGTACTGATGTGTGTGTCATTGGAAATAGCTCTTGTATGAAATACATTTGAGACTTTAAACTTCTTGGCAAGAATGTGTTATAGTACAAAGAAAAAGGAACTGCAGACAGGATAAAACAAATACAATGAAGTCCGATTGATGTCCTGCCCCCCCCCCTTCCAAATAATAAAAAAAAAACTTTCCCTGTTTTCCATATAAGAAAGTTTCTATTTCTAAACAATATTATAACAAATACTTAATATCAGTTATTAATATCCAAAACACCTAAAGAGTCCATGAGATATTTGTAAAAAAGTTGTATTTTTAATTAGGGTTTTGTTGTTCTTGTTTTTTTGTTTGTTTTGTTTTTGTTTTTTTGTGTGTTTCTCTAATTTTTTTCTTCCTATTTTTCGTGTTTCTGCTCCTCCCTCCACTGTTTGATTATCTTCAGGTGCTTTCTGTTTTGTTATTGTGTTCCCTGCCCTTTAAGTCTGCTTCTGTGGGAGGTCCATTGTTCAATGTTGCTCTGGTCCCAGTAGCTGTGTGCCCTTCATGTTTGTAAGTATCTGTTAGTTTTCAGTGCAAGGCCAAAGCTATCCTCTCCTACCTGAGAGAGCTTGTGTTACCTGTGAATAAAGACGCCTTGAGTTCTATCACTGGATCCACTTTCTGATTCTCTTTACAAGCAAGATACATTATACTAATTTTTCAGCAATGTTTCAGCAGAAGGCAGCTGTTGTTAGGTACTCATGCTGACAAAAAAAAAAAAAAAAAAGACATGAGAAATTGTTGATAGAACCCTGACATTACAATCAACAGTCCCTCAATAAAACATCATTGAAAAAAAAGGGGAAATAAAAAATAAATAAATAAATAAAATAAAGCCATAAGCACACAGAAAGAAATTATGACAGGCTCTGAGGTAAAGCCAGTAAGACTTTACTAAATATTCTTGTGAAAAACAAACATGAGAAGGACAGAAAAATGTTAAGTGGAAAAGACATAAGACACATACATGCTAGAGGCAAAGTTTGAGAGAATACAAAACTGACATCTAATAAAATAATACTAAGAACAACATGAACAAAGTCTGTAAAAGACATCAAACTGGATGCTACTACATCTATTTAGTTTTTCATATATTACTCTAATATTACATTATTCATATGAATAATGTAGTTCAACAACATAACTTTAAAATAAGATATATACTAGCACAAAACAACAATCATTACTACAAGCTATCAGTAAAAATGTTGTTGTCATAGCTGTGAGAATATGTTTTACTCAAAAGTTGATGCGATGAGAACATATATAATGAAAAAAAGTGAGAAAGGTTAAACTAAAAAGTTGAATTATCCCAAACAAAGATGTGACCAAGCAGGAATTGAATTTCTCCAAAGACTAGGCCATTAGCATATGAATCTAATTAGTATGTAAGCTTACATAACACTTATGCATGTAATATATATATATAACATCCCTTGTAAACAAGATTTCAAAGATCTTAGTTCCAGACATGTTGTGATTTTTTTTTTTACTGACCCTGACCTCACAACATCCCTGTGGCTGAAGCTGAGGGGAATGGATAAAACATCCCTTCAAGGATCAGGAACGTTATTTTTGCTCAGAAGCATTAGAGGGAAAGCAGAATGTTCTGCCAGTCAAGCAGTGGTTCATAAAAATACATGACTTTACAGGCACTTGGGTCTCATGTGGACAAAGAACAACAGTGGTTTTTTCAATGGGTAATTACAGAACTCACAGGATTTTGGATCATGTTGTCAAGAAGATTTAATGTGCCAAAATTTGCAGGAGGTGGTTTGAATTCTTTTATTTCAGGTAATACACATAGACAAGAAAATAACTGGGAGGATCATGATGCTTTTCTTTAGTGCTTGCATTGGAATGTTAGACCTTTATGTGAAAGTGCACATCATTATCCGAACTGCCTTTCTATTTTTCTGAAAACTTGAAGTATTTTAATAACAATTTCTAAAGCATTAGAATTAAGTTAATTTAAAGTTTACAGTGGCAACTAATGCACAAAGCACTTAAAGAGTACACTAACAATAAAGAGAAAGTTCAGAATTAACAAAGTCTTGTAAGGAATATATATTATATATATATAATATTCAATCGGAATGAAGATGAAGAGACCAGAAGTAGCTAAAAGGGTGTGGGTTAATAAATTCCTCTGAGTTTGGAAAATTAGAACTCATCCATCTGTAAACCAACCACTTGCAATTCTACTGCAGACTGAGTATGAGGCACAGTGACCGTCCATTGTAGTGTCACTGGAATAGCACCAAAACCCATAACAACGAAAAGCAACTTCAAGCTACAGAACCTCAAAGTCATTAGTGCATGCACATGCACACATCCACACAAACTCCAGTACATTTGATGTCTTTAAGTTTCTTTCTGATTGGATGTTTTCATGTTTTGTAACAAAGTTCTACTAACAAAGTGCAGTGCAATTATTTGAACTTTAGTGCAACACTCTGTCTTGCACTCCATATAGCACAAAGCTCAGCTCAGCGTAGGGCAATAGGCTTGAAAGTCACAAAATACATAAACATGAATAGGCTGGGATACAGAGCACCATGCCAGTGCTTCCTATCTAAAAGGGGCTTTATAGTGTGTGTGCAAGTGGGTGTGTCTATCCGTAGGGAGAGGGAATATATGTGACTCTGGTGATGTCATGCTGTTAAATGAGAGAGCATGTTATTTATGGGAGTCCATATCCAGATTGAGAGATGAACATTTCTACTTGTAATCATTCCCTCGATCTCCCTTGCTTCTTTCATCTCTTGATGCCTCTTTGTTTCCCCCTCCCTCCCCTGCTCTTCCTAACATAATACTTCTTCCTCTTTCCACTTTTTTCTCATTCACACCATCAACACTTGTCACCCTATTTTGTTTCCTCTTCTTTATAACCATCCTTCTCTTACTTTCTTGTCCAGATATTTGATTACTTTTATTTATTTATTTATTTATTTATTTATTTATTTATTTATTTATTTATTTATTTATTTATTTAATTTATATCCTTGCTTTGTATTTTTTATTTTTTTTGCTCTCTCTTTTTGTTGTTGTTGTTGTTTTTGTATTTTCTTTTTGTTTGTTTTTTTCTTTTTTTATTTTCTTTACCCATTAATCCAACCAAGTGATCAACAGAAGATTTACCACCCATGGTATCATTTGCCCTTTACACCACTGTCACTGAAGGCTTTGGTGAGCTGTATCTCTGCCCTTTGTTCAGCCTCTGTTCTACACACTCTGTTTAATTGCTACAAACAAAAGGGAGATGGGGGGGAAAAGAGACAGGGAGCTCAGAAAACAGAAAGGCAGAGGGAATGGGAGCAAAAGAAAGACAGCATGAGACTAAGAGGTTAACTCTCCAACTAATTCCATGGTATTACAGCTGTCAAAGCTGTATTTATTTCTCGAGCATTTGACACATGCTGCTATGACTCCTCAACATGCCTGGGCGTATGCTTTGCAATGCAGGCCTATTTATCCGGCCTTGTGAATGAAATCACACAAATTGTTTAAATCAAATTAATCCATGCAATCTTGTAACCGACCTCTGTCATGCATGGCAGCCAAGACTAATCTAATTCATGTGCCGAGGTTCATATAGACAGATAAATTTACCATTATTACATAACACTCTGCAAGCAAGATATAAGACAGAAAAAAAAATAAAACAGTGACAGATGTATTCTATAAATATCTTTTCAGGTAATTATATGTTTTCAGGAATTAAAACTAATACATCTGTGCCATAACAGCCATAACATTGTATTTTAACCATTTTTTATAAAATTATTATCTATAAATAAACATCCACTTTATTGCTGAATGAAGTTTACTGATACCATAATTCAGTGTTTTCATGCTTTTACTCTTTTTCCAGGTAAAATGACCATTTGTGTTAATGTTTAAAGAAAACCACTACAAAGGCAAACACAATGAGAGTGGATAGAGCATACGGTACCAACAAAACATCTCTGCGAAAATTATTTGTGCATCTCTGCACAAATCCCAACAAATGACAAATCCAGACAACTAAACGTAATCAATTATTCATGAGATTTAACTGCTCTCTGATGTGTCATTAGAGGAAACAGACAGCGGCAGGAAACAAGTGAAGAAGCACAAAAACTGATGAGAGTGTGTGCTTTTGTCTGTTTGTCTTGTACGTTTAAGCCTTGTACCGTCTGTGCAGTGAGGGAACCTCTGTCACTCTCATTATCCTGAGTAACACTCAGTCTAATCAGTGCTCTGTTTGGCAGGCTGCTTGCATTTAATTCATGATAGACTTCAGAATGTTGATTGATTGACAGCATTGGCAGATGTATTAGTTTGACTGACTCAATAGCTGGCAGGCAGTCCGTAAAGTGACGCTAATTCAGTTTAGTTGTAGGTTTGAAAAGATAGATTGAAATAAAATAATAATAATAATAATAATAATAATAATAATAATAATAATAATAATAATAATAATAATAATACATAGATAAATAAACAAATAAATATATTTAATGACATTCATTCTATTACAATATAGTTTGTACAAATAAAATTGTTCCATTAAATCATGCATTTTTATGGTTGTATGGCATTTTTTGCATAAAAATGAATGCCTTAAATTCACCAGAAGTAATCGTTTAATGATCCATAGTAACCGAAACTTTGTCTGGTTAGGAAAAAAAGTGACCAAAAAAAAAAAAAAACAAGAAGAACTTTAGTAACCCCATGAGACACTACTTTAAAAAGTAGTTAATCAGTAACTAATCAGCTGGAAAATCAACAGGGTTAAGGAATGTTAACAAGAATGCAGAATGTTTCTATATTGATTTTATTAATCAATCTTGAATATTTAAGCACACTGTAAGCATTGTATTTTAAATCAGCTGGTCAGTTCCAGAACAGCTGCTTTGAGACAGTGAAAATAACACATTATCACCTTTATTTATTATCAATAAATAAAGTTTAGCTGTCTGTTTTGCAGTAGATTAAAAGATTTGTGCATGAATTAGACTATACAGAGGGAGAACTGTTTGTTAAAGAGACAAAACAACTTGTGATGGCCTCAGCTGATCAGTGGAAGGGTATGTTTTGCAGCCTCCGGGCATGCAATGATGACTAGCAACACTGGTTTTGTTCAGTTGAGAAAATAGTGACAACGCAAACAACTGTGCTGTGCAAAAGTGACAAAGTGTTAAAATATTTATTGTTTACTCAAAATGCCTGGAAAGTTTTATTATTGAGTTCTTTTAAATGGCAAAAAATCATTTTCTTTTGTGTCCATCTCTGAGTAACTGTTAGCTTGAGTCTCTCCTAAGGTCCACTCCCTGAATCTTCAAGCTGTCGTTCCTTTAAATGGTTTATTGGCTCTGTGCCTTGTGTGTAATTTGCTCAACTTCAGCAATTTTGTTTTATTTTAGTGCAGTCTGACAGTGTTGTGTCAGTAATGATATGTTTTGCTAGATTGTTTCTCCATAGATTGACATACAGAGCTGGTGCCAAGACCCCCATTTAGTTAAAACCGAGGAATGTTCAATGCAATGCTGTTCATTTCAAATACAAGAAAAAAACAAAATAAAACAACACATTTAATAATCACCTATAAGTTGTTGGTTTTTTTTGTTTTTTTTTCTGGGTTCCTAATGGTTTCACACATATAAACAAACAAATTCATTGCTTGGAATGTGGCAGAAGTTTAATTCATTCACTTAATCTGGGAGAGGAAAAAAAAAATCTATGCAGGAATAAGCATAGAATTACTTGTAAAAAACTGAGTCTAGATGACAGTTTATACATTTTAACTATCATTATTATTAGTTATATTAGTAAAAATCAGACCTTATCAATGTGGTATTATCACACTGGCACAATGTACCAGCTTTAAGCAACCGTGTGCAATTGCATTCAAATTGTCATTTGGAATAACCTGTAGCTACAACATAGAATTTAATGAAGTAACATTAAAACCATAACACAAATATACTAGTGAGAAAACTCAGGTTCTGTCATTCATATGATTATTTCGTTAACTTACACAATGTGAACCAAGCACAGCTCCTTAATTTGCTGTGGAGTACGAGCCAAAGTTTTACATTCTGTATTTTAGGTAATGTGTTAACCTGACGTATTCTTTCTGATAAATAATTGAATAAATAAATAAAGGTCATCAGGTATCTCATTGAATAGTTCATGGTCAAAATAAAGAAATATGCATGTTTTAGCTTGGAATTAGATCCAAAATGAAACTAGTAAATGAAACAATGCAGGCAAATAAAGGCAAAGGTAGCCCAAATCAATTTTATTTTATTGTTTTATTTTTTTTGCACTTTTCAATTTTTTTTTTTATTCCGATCCAGGCCACTTTCATATGTAGTACTAAATCAGATATAGATGCAATGTTTTTCAAAGCCACCTCAATTTCAACTGTGATGCTGTATTTCATCCAACTTTTAGTCATTGATGTCAGGGTATCTGGATTTATCCAATTTTTAATATTATTAATACAAATGTCATGCAGTTTAAAACTTGGAACTCAACACGTCTTTAGCTACAGACTAGAAATCCAGTTACTTTGTCTTTTTTTTCTTCTTCTTCTTTTTTTTTTAGATTTGCCATGTCCTGGATTACTGAGAATCTACACCAACAAATTATACTAACATTGGTTTTAGATTATATTGATACAAGCGTGATGGAATTTACACTTGACTTTTTTTCTACATTTAGTATGTAGTTTCCATTCCAGAAGTGAAATTCTGAGCTGGAGCAGGTGGGAAGTGCCACGACAAAAAGTAAACATTGGCTGAAAAAAGCATGGCAGATAATAATTTTGTTAGCTCTGACTGTATAACAACTTTAAAACTGAAACAAGCAACCATATTTACTTCCGTAAACACAGTGTGCTGCTTGTGACATCACATTGCTTCAGGACCAGACTTTTCATACTGGAGTCTGATGACGTTCACATACGTATAAATTAGAATGCAAACAACCATGCAAAAAAACATTTGATCTGAGCAAAAAAAAAAAAAGCAAAAGCAAATATTAAACATGAAAAAATGAAGTTAGGAGAACCAAATTGCTGCATAATATATTTTTGTTCAATAGTGAGAGTTCTATAATTTGTTCCCTATAGATTCCAGATTCCCGACTGTCTGATAAGATCTCTTGGGTAATGGACAATTTCCAACCAATCACAGTGTTTTATGCTAAGATATGGAATCTCGGAATCTCACTGTCTGAGTCAGAGTGTTTGTGTCTGTTTGAGTTTTTTTTTTTGATTGTGTGTGCATACTGTATGTGTGTGTGTGCTTCCTGTATAACTCCTTAAACTCATTAATCATTTAGATGGAATTCCCAGTAAAGCTTTGATCAAAAGCCTCTTTCTCTCGCTTTCTGTGATATCCCCTTCCCAAAAGTCAAAAGCAGTTAAACAGCAATGTGCATTTGAAAAAAATTGTAATGTAATGTGATTTTTTTTCTTTTACTAAAACTATATATAGATGTAAAGTCCTAACTCAATCTCTGTGTAAAGCTGAGTATTCTTTAGCAAGACATCTATAGCAGCACTTGCATATGACTAACTTTAACCTGTGATCAGAATTCACATGGCGTCAGCCCCTCTTGGGTCTGTTGACTCAAAAACCCTCCCACGTACCACCATTCTCATTTTATCTGACTTCTCCTTCATGTGGCCCTTAAAAATGAACCCAACATTGCAAATGCACTCAAGAGCACAAATGAGCAACAACTTTCATTGCTCCATCTTCCCACTACCCTGCCACAGTGTGGGTCATTGGTCTTTTTGTCCTCCTACCTCCCCACACACACATCTCTTAGTATTACTTTCATTTATCGCATTCAACAGACAAAGACAACTTCCTTGATCTTTGACAGTCAACACATGAAACTGGAAGTTGCCAAGCTATACTCTTTAATACGCTTTTTTTTCTATCTTCCTCTTCTATCTTCCTTTTTTTCAAACACACTTGAGATGAAAGTGGAGAAGGAGGCTCAGGTGAAACTGTCCTTGAGCTGCATTGTACTTCAGCCTTCGGCATACACGCTCTCACCATAGCTCACACAATTTTCAAACAACCAGATACCACAAGGAGGCTGATCTTTGCATGTGTGTGTTCATGTTTGTGTGTCTTGCAGAAAGTGAGTCATTAGTGGAAAGCGAAGTCTAATGAGGCTTACAGTGGGTCACAGTCAGCCAGCGTTTGATGACAAATAACAATTGAACAGTGTGACGTGACGGTTTAAGGGTCAGGCAGTGTTTAGCATTTTGGAGCTGGAGCAATAAATTTAGCTTCAAAGCATTTTGTTCTGAGCAATGAACACTCACACACACACACAGAACATTGAGTACAGATGCACACACACTTCTCTCTCTCTCTTTCTAGCTTTGTGTGTGCGTGTGTTCCTCTACATTATATTTAACAAATGTCTCATAATCCCATTAGGATTTATGCAATCAGTGCTTTGCTGACTGACTGAATTGGTGGAATCTGAACTTTTAATTAATTTATTTATTTTGTGTATCCAGCCATTTCTTCTTCATACTTTATTTTTCTGTTTAACCTACAGTTGTGTGGTACAGAGAAAGCCTGAGTATTTTTATGTGTCTGCATTTACTGTACGTGTAACCATATAGAATTAAAAAAAGTAATGTAAGATTATATAAACATTTTAAGTTTTATTTATTACTTTGACTTTGAATAACGTGGTAGTTATTGCAAAATGTCATGTGTGGTGGTTATAAAGGTGTATTAATGTATTCCCAACCACTGTGCCATACAAAAAGAAACCTAAGCACTTTTGCTACCCATACTATACATCACGCAATTTGAAAGGGCTCCTGAATATACCCAGTGATATATTTTGTTAATGCTTTATTTATATGTAATTTATTAACCTGCTCTTACTCTTTCCCATTGCAGTAAATCTTGATTTCAACTTAAGTGATGTATTTTTTAAACAGAACTATGTTTTGAATGAGTCAAATGCATATTGCACTGTACATTAAAGCACACTGTGATTTGTTTTTGTTTTGTTTTTTGCTTATCAGTTATTTCTTGAAATGCTCAGTGCAGTTTGGAGAACAGAGAAGGTTTTTATCAGAACACATCACACAATCACAGACCCAGTCCACCGTAAAACCCCAAATTTAAAAAAAAATTCAAGAAATAAAATGTTTAAAAATATACAGCAATTTATAAAACTGTTTTTCTTGCCATATAAAACACACTTTACTAATATAACCTAATTATTATTTTCCTTCTTTAAACAATTTACACACTGATGTGAGAAACTTCAAACACTTTTTCATTTTTACTTTCTTCATAAGGATACGTGAGGTGTAAAGAAAAAGTACAAAACTAAATTCACAAAGCACTAAACAAGTCCAATGCTACAGACTGATGAAATATATATTTCCTATTGTAAACTCAAGTCAGTCATTACAGAAGTCTGAACAAAATACTGTATGGTTCAGTTTTTCTACTACTGCAAGCTCAGCACGCTTTTGTGTAGACAATTTAAGTAAATGATGTAGGATATGCAATCAACACCAACATCTAGTCACCAACATTTGTCCCTGTTTGCTGTTATTATAGCGCATATAGTGTGTTTTCAATTAGGCACTTATGTGTTTGCGCACCAAGTGGATGTCTTCAGCCATTTGGTTCACAAGTGTGGTCATTTCAAACAAGTTATATTCTGATATGTTTCTGTGTCTGAAGTACAGTAGATCAAATGTGTATGGCATGTCTCACAATGTTTGAGGCTGACATTGTGTTTATTATGTAAATCTGTGCAGTTTTTTTTTTTAAACTGGAGTGTGAAGTTTTGGTACCTATATATATATATATATATATATATATATATATATATATATATATATATATATATATATATATATATAGTTGTGTATAAGCGATCAGAAAGAAAAAAAGTGTATACAGTGTATAAAAGTCTGTTCATCTGAAGTCAGAAAAAGGTTTGTGTAAATTCTATATTTGAATGAAGGCAGTGTCTCAGAGTCAATATTGGATGGAGGAAACTGCAAATTCAAAGAAATCATCTTTGCAAATCAATTTATCTAGTCATTAAAACAAGGCATTTCATTTGTATGTGCTTTCTATTAAATTGAGAGTCCATTTGCATGATAGATTTTCTGTTTCCAAAGCCACTTTGCTGATCCCAACCTATTAAATCTCAAGTTGGGTAGTCTTGTGCTATTACAATCACACAGTCCCCTCTGGTTATCCCTGATTCCCCTTAATATACTGTTTAATAAGTTAATGCTGCCAGGATTCTAATGTAATTCCAGCCAGTATAACCATAGTTTTGGTTAATGCTGTTCTGCAATAAAATGGTATTCCAAGATCTTGTAACACAATCACTAAACACTTAAGAGCTCCTGGACTGTGCAATACTTCTAAAAACAAATTTGAAATGACCTAATGTGAACAAAAGTACTTCAAATATGACCTAATTGTCATTCCTCTTAACATAAGTCCTGTTATTTCACTCAAGTTCACAGAAAGAAAAAAAAAAGTTTAATGCAAGAATGTCAGAGTGGGAGAAGAACATTATAATGAAAGCCATGACAACACTAGAAAACCCAAAATGAAAAGGAATTACAGCCGCTGTAAAAAGTATTGCTGCCCAAGAGGTATTAGGCATGGTATACCTGGGATTCAAATGTTTAATAAACCAAAGATTTGTTTTTTTCAAAAATGGTTAAAGTACAAAAATAAACTTCTCTCTAAAGACAAACTGAGAATGACACAGTTTCTGTAAATTTATACAAACTCAAATTAATTTAGATATTATTATTATTATTATTATTATTATTATTATCTTTTTTCTGTTCAAGCTGGCTATGTTGTGTTTCTGCCCTCAGCATTGGACAGACACTTTATTTATATTTATGTGGCTTTCAAAGATAGACTCATTACTTTGAGAAAGGCAGTAAAACCCTAACAGGCTGCAGCTTGGAACGTAAGCATCAGTAGAATGACAGCGTCAAAGAAATAGCACCTAGAGTGGATTCTATCTCTGATTGCTTTGAGTGTTTGTCTCTGCCTCGAGATTTCCTATTTTCTTTTAATGTTGCCTGGGATGAAAAAAGGTTTGTTGTGTCCTGTCACTTTAAGCTTGTGTCTTTGTCATTTTGCATTTCTTTAGAAAACTTGTTGAAAAGAGAATGTCTGGATACATGGCCCTGCGCCAATACTTCTGTAAGTAGCAGAGAGAGGAAGCAACACTGACTGAACTTCAGAAAAAAAAAAAAGAAAAAAAAAGAAACAGGAACAACAACAACAAAACACTACAGCTTTTCTGAGAGAACTCCATGTCCTTGTAGACGAGAGGCAACAAAGGCAGATAGGGATAGCTTGAGTGTCCTCAAATGTGTGTGTGAGCAAAAATGGTTGTTATGGGTGTTTTTTTTTATTGTCTATGACATTATGCAAGGACAGTCTGATCTTTTTTGTGGAATTGGGATTTCCTGCACTGGAATGAAGTAATACTTAAAACCATTCACTTCATAAATCTTAAAATTTTATTGTCAGGGCACATTAGCCTCCCTCCACTCATTTTGAATTCAAATTAGCAAAGGGTTCTTTAAACATACTAACAAATATATATAGTAACAATATATATATATATACAGGTGCTGGTCATAAAATTAGAATATCATGAAAAAGTAGATTGATTTCAGTAATTTCATTTAAAAAGTGCAACTTGTATATTATATTCATACATTACATACAAACTCATATATTTCAAATGTTTATTTCGTTTAATTTTGATGATTACAAATGACAACAAAGGAAAATCTCAAATTCATCATATCAGAAAATTAGAATATTACTGAAGACCAATAAAAACAAAGGATTTATAGAAATGTTGGCCAACTGAAAAGTATGAACATGAAAAGTATGAGCATGTACAGCACTCAGTAT
>NC_051443.1:21762433-21773987 GCF_001649575.2 Kryptolebias marmoratus
TATATATATATATATATATATATATATATATATGTATGTATAACAAATATATAAAGTATATATATATATATATATATATGTGTGTGTGTGTGTATGTATGTATGTGTGTGTGTGTGGGGAGTGCTTATATTTCTCAACAGTTTGACTTTTTGAGAACACTGAGCTTTACAAGTGGCAGCATGGTCTAATGGTTTAGGAGATTGTCCCATTATTAATAGATAACAGGCTGGCTCTGTACAATATGCACATGCACATGCCCTTAAGGAAGACACAGAAGCACAGCTTCCTCCATCATTGTCAGACATGCAGCATCGTTGTTGCCTTGGGACTCTGCATTGCATAATCCACCAGGACTAACAGGTCATTATGCAGGGTAATGTCCTGTCAAAGCCTAGGTGAGCAGCCATGGGATTATGATGAGGTATCTCATTTAGATACTAGCAGGGTAATATTGGCCTCAAATAAAGTGCCATGAATTACTCAGCAGAGCAAAGTGTGAGTAGTTGGTCAAGAGTGCTGTCTCCCAGCTGATCACTCAGTATCAAAAAAGTGCAAAAAAATTAGAAAATGCTGGTAAGAAAAAAAAAAAAAAAACTAAATGGGAGGCATGCACCTTAGAAAAGAATGAAGGGGAAAGACAAAGTATCTTTGGAGCTTGGAAACATTTTGCCATTACCATTTCTCAACTCCTGGAGAGCATTTTTAGCCTTTCATATATCATCAGTGAATATGTGATCTAAGACCTAAAACAAAGCACTTCATCACATTATTTATCGTTACAGCCACCATCAAAGACTGCATGCATTAGGTTTGCAGCAATATTAGGAATTTCTCCATGTTTTATTTTTTTTTTAATTTACAGAATCAACATTAACTGATATCCAATAACATAAATGTAAAGCTATGTAAACTATCAAGTTCCAAAAAGCTGTCTAAAAGCTTCATGTTTATGTAAAATAGGTCCTTATAATTGATTAAATACTATTCAAAAACAATGAAATAATTAGTCAAAATATACTAATATTTGTGTTTTAAATATTTATACACATTTTATAAGATATCAAAAACATGTTTTGAAAGTACACATGCAAAAAAAAAATATAAAGAAAATAAAAGAAAAAAAAGGCAAAACCATGCCAGTTATTACACACGCACACAATCCTACCTGTATCTCAAGTGTACATCTGTCATATTTCTTCAGCACCATAACAAGGAGACTGATCTGTCAGATTGATAACACACCATATTCATCACAGAAGCTTACACAAATACACACATACACACGTCAGGTAATCTAGCAGAGGTAGCATTAACCTTCTGCTTGAACTTGGACTCTGTACCCTTTTCCAGTGAGCATTAACACATGAAGCATCAACACCACTTTAAACAGATGTATGACAAGCACATTTACAAACAGTCAGGAATTGAAGCAAATTTGCTCAGTTCATTATGCACAACATAAAGATTGTTTTCAAATCATAAAAGGGTGTGTATGTCAACTATATTTTTAACAAAGGCAATGTATGTGGAATGATCACAGTTCCTGCTTTTTATTTTGCACTGTCTTCACCTTTTTAAAAGGTTTGTTTTAAATTAATGATTGAATAACATTCTAGCATCTATTTTAATCATTGAAGTATTCTTTCTATTTAAAGAATTGTATATATTTAGTCTAGCTTATCTTGATTTAAACAGCAGTTGACAGGATCATGTGGTAAAAGATGGTAACATTTTCCTCCTTTTTGATATGCAGATTTTGCAGTGAATGCTTTCCTCCTCTCCCCTCTCTCCCTTGTATCACCATAACACAACATCTGCTTCCACCTTTGCCGTTTCCTCCATCTTTTTTCTTTTCCTCTTATACATCATATTCCTTCCTTTGAAGAGGTCACGAGGCCTGTCAGCGGAAAGGTCCTGAGTTTAATCCCTGGATTTTACGCAGTCTCACACCCGCTTTAAATATAATAATAGTACAGATACAACACATATCTGAAAACAGCAGTCTTTTTTTTTCTTATGGATAGCATGACATTTAGAAGCAAATCTCTTCTATCAGTTTTCATGGATCACAACATAGTTGCATTTGTGGAACCCTCTTGAATCATCTGATTCTCTGTTCACACTTCTGCACCTTAGTCAGAACCATTTACACATTTGTTAGCAGTTGAGTTCATGGTTTCACAGGCAATCTTAAAAATCAGCACAAGCCGTTCTTGGCAGAGGTGAATAAAAAATGAATAAATAAATAAAAAACTACCACCAGCTTTATCTCAACACCTGTCTTAGTTTCCTAACATTTTATTTATTTATTTATTTATTAGAATGATTACTGAAGTCTTTAAGACAACTGTCAGCAAACACACATTCAGTCTCGTTGTGTGGGCTGACTTCTATGATCCACTTAAAAAAATGCACAAGCTTAATTATTCAGATAAACTAAACTAATATGCAAAAGCCTGATCCCCTCTGAACATTCAGGAAAGAAAATAAAAAAATAAATAAAATGGCTGAAAGACTAGAGTATTCGTACTTGTGAACAAAAGTTTAGAAAATCAATTAAATTAGATTTTGTTTGATTGATTGTTTGTTTGTTTACTTTTAAAGTAAGCAGTGAAATCTTAAAATCAACCTGGGCAGTGATAGGAAGCCACTGAAGAGATGCCAAAACACAAGTTACTTTGTTGTTTCTTCATTTCTTGTTTGTGAAAAGCCAAAAGGCCAAGAGTGACAACAGCAGCACTGACACACTTTGATAAGTGTAATTATTTAGTGTAATAAGCCTGTTTAACTTGATAAGGAGATAAAAATATGAATACCGTCAACAAACACATAGTGGAAAATTTAATGTTTTGTAAAAATATAACCCTAACATAACACATACAGGGTAAAAAGTAGTGGACCCAACACAGAAAAATTGTGTTAATTATATTTATAGCATCATGTTTTAAAAGAAGACATAACTCAAAATTTTTACTTGCCTTTGTCACAGATATTGACATGGTAGACTTTTTAGTTTTGGTAGAGACCTCCTGATTCTCAGGCAGGCCTCATTGCTTCTCAGATGTATTCCAGCCAAGTTGAATGGAAAGACATGCGACTGCATGAGTGCTCATAGGAATGGACACATTGAATACACTTGTCTTTAACAGGCATGTGAGACATGAATGCTCCTGTCTTCAACTGTGGCGTTAACACATGCACACTCATGTCTTCAGCATTGAGATGCAGAGTGTCTGTATCTTTCAGCAGGAAAAAGTGCATGCCCAGGTTTTTGAGTAGTTGACGGAGGCATGCGTATGAAAAAGAAAAAAAAATGTCTTGCGTACATTGTACATTGATCCAGGATTTGTCAAAAAACAACATTCTGAGGTTGTTATTCATCAAATTCCACATTAAATCTTTAGAGCTACTGAGAAATGTTCAACTCCTAAGGTTAGGGGTGTAGATTGATGTTAAGTAACTGAGCATGTTACCATAGAGTTTGTGGCCTGTAAAGTGTACGTGGGAACAGTGATGATGTTCATGTACTTGGAACTGGAATTATACAAGACTTTTAACAATGACACCCCACCCCTCTTTAATGAACAGCAACATAACTTATTATTGAACTTTTTATTTATTTTTATTTTTTATAACCATCCTCCATAAAGACACAAGATACTATTCTATTTAAAGGATAAAGTATTTGTTCATGAAGTATATTATATTCTTCATAAATCAATATGAAAAAGCTACATTAGATTATATATATGTGCTGTAAATTTAAAATGTATAACCTTTGAAATGTCCTAACCTAAATTCTATGAAAGTGTGTAATTTTTCCATAAAACACATAAAACAATTTAACAATAATTATGTTCCAAAACTGGTTTCTCTTCAACTATGAGATGTTAGCAAAACATGTAGTCATTATTATTATTGGTGATAGTAGTAATAGTAGTGGTAGTAGTAACAGTAGTAGTTATAGTAGTAGTAGTAGTAGTAGTAGTAGTAGTATCACATATATATATATATACCAACTGTTATTTCACAACCTAAAGTTTATTAAACAGCTGATAATAAAATAAAGAAATTGTGCCTATGCAATCCCACAGTCAGGCCTCATCCTTTTTCTAATCTGTTGCTCATTCAAGTCAGTTTTATACTTTAAAATACCTAAATGATCTGCCAAAATATGTTGCTGGTATTTGGGTAACTTTAAGTAATAAAAAATATAAATTTAAATGGTTGGTATTTAACAATTTTTAAAGTGTTTTTTTTTACAGTTACTAGGTAAAAAAAGGGGGAAAACTGTTAGCGAGTGGGTGTGTGCGTGTGTGTGTGTGTGCTGGAAGCGGGGGGCAAAGAGCAAGAGAAAAGAAAAGCAGAGGTCTGTTTTGAATGAGAAAAGTTTGGAGCAGACAAAGAGGCCAAGCTACTGGAATGTCAACAAGCCAGGGAGAGGGTTCAGTGCATGTGTGTGTGTACATGAATTTGATTAAATGAGCTCAGGAACTGACAAAACTACGTAAACGAACTGTAAAATCAATGCAAACATCGAGAAAGCAATGTGCAAGTACAAACTAGAATGCAGATGTGCACAAGGACACAGCAGGGAAATGCACATTCTGAAGCACACACATACACCCACGAGCACAAAGACAGACTCCCCTCCTGTGTTGATACCCTGTTTGGAGCTGCGATGAGCCGTGTAAAATGAAGAGCAAACATACCTGGATGTCATTATAGCGAGTCTGCAGACCAGCTTACAGAGGGGCCTGTAGCTACACTTGTGTGTCCGTGGGTGTGCGTGCATGTGTGCATATGCCTTTTATTTGTACAAGTACTTACACATGAAGTTTCCTCTTTTGCATGCCTACGGATGAATGTGCTGCTGTCTCTGAGTGTACTACGCAAATGGCACATTGTCACATTTCGTGTTCTGCATGATGGGGAATGTGACACCAAAATGAATACAATTTTTGCTTTGCTTTTCATTCATTTTCTCATTTCCTTACTTCCGAGTTACTGTTTTATTTATATATGCTTTTTTTTATTATCAATTTTTCCATTCTTTTTCTGCCTTCAAAGTGTCCTCACCACACACACAGTCATTCATAACATGTGTTTTGACATTCCTTCTAAACACAAACAAAGCCCCTTAAGTTCTCTCCTTCTGGTTGTCCTGTTTTTACAGCTCTGACATTTCTGCATTTATGTGGTTTCACAATCTAAAACAAAAAGGATGACCTGTCTGTGGCCACAAGTGTACCAAAGCACGTGTGTGTGCGCACAGATTGAGACAATGAGTTTCCAAATGAAGGTTAATTTGAGAAACATGACTTTAATTTTTAAAAGTGTGTTTATATTTTTCTGGTTCCAAGTCAGTTATAATGATGATTACAACAGCAATGATAATGATGTCATTCCTCTTTCTCTGCTCGTTCAGTTTTAACTGCCTAGACATTACAGAGAAGACAGATGTGCACTTGCTGTGACCGGTGTTATGTTTCAAAGCACCTGTGCCATAGACAAAGTAATAAAGGAAATAATACAGAAATAAAAAAATAAAAAAAGAAGTAGGAAACGACTGACATTTGGGCCATTATAGAAGTCCATCGATTCTGACTGTGTCTGGTCTGGCTGGTGCTTTCCACTTGTTATTGACTGTCTGGCGCTACTTTTCCTTTTTTTTTTTCTTTTTTTCTTTTTTTTTTTGATAGTGCTGTTGTTTATGTGCTGTAGTGGTTATTTTTAGTGCATAAAGAATGTAAAGCAACAATAAAGAAAAAGGGATTCATGTAGATGTTTCCTTCTGTTAAAAAAAAAACCTTGATGTAATTTTTTGGTTGATCAAGCACGTACAAACCCATTGAGTCAAATCCACCTGAACTGAGGTAACATTACATCTGTTTAACTGAGAATGCAAGTTTGTGTTTGTGTGCTCTTTGTCTGTTACAGTTCATGCATGCAGTCACACCCAGTGCTTGGTCAAAAGACAGATGTTATTATGCTTTTTGCCTGCTTGTCTGCACAACTGAATTGCAAACAAATATGCAAACTCTGTCAGTAAGGTTATTCTATAACTTTCTATACATTGACAGACTGTATATTTACTGTGATACACACATAAAAATATATAAGACAGTGTTTTTGTCGTGACATATCTTTCTCCATAACCGAGCATGTGGGCCATGTGTGGTTAGGGTTTAGAGCTGCATACTTTTTCTGCTGATTTTGTCTGTGTGTGTTAGAGAGAGACAAATCCACAGGTTTCTATTGCAAATGCTCACAAAGCACACACTAATACCCAATGACGTTTGGTTAACAAATATTCTGTCACTGGGATTTCATGCTGATTTTTATAAATGATGCGATTAGATTAACAAAATGTTATTTTCCATTGTTTAAAAGTCTGGCTTTGATCTTCATATAGACATGGACATTATTCCTAATCATCATTATAACCTACTGCATTAATTAACCTAAATTCGTTTGAACTCATAATAACTGAACACAGTGAAGAGTACACACACGCACACTCTATGTCAAGTTTGTCTTTGAAGTCAAGAGTATTCATGAGGACAAATGGAAACAGAGGCAATGCTGTCAGGGCAAATTATCTGCTGGTAATGATTTTTATTGTAGCAAATATTATGTTGAGTGTCATTAGTGTTTGTCTGAGAAATGACAGGTGTGAAACTTGAAGTGAACTTCAGGATCAAGAAAAAAGCAACAACACTACATGCTCTGCTGCAGTTCAAATAAATCTGTGAAGGTGTGCATGAGTGTGTGTGTGTGTGTGTGCACTACTGGGCTTCTCTAAAGTTATTTGTTTCACACCTTCTTTCCCAGTCCTTCATAACATGCCAGCTGAAGCTCAGGAGACTGAGTAGTGATCTGTGCCTTCTCAGCTGCTCGGATTACAGATGCGGCAATGTGTTTTGCAGCCGCTGAACCTGACAGCAGCTCTTTTCCCATCACACCTTGCCGGTAGCGCGTTTGAGTGCACTTAAGTAAGGAATCAGGCACACTGAGAGCAGGTGGACACGCTCATATTTGAGTATGCAGGTTTCAGTGGGATTCTGTGCACATCAGTTTGTATAGGTACTTTATGTGTATGCCCATCCATGGCTATTTATTACAGCTACACAGACACACTCCATTGATTCCAGCTTCAGAACTACTCATGGCCAGTCCTTTGGCACAGTACCTACCAGTTCTTGGAAGCAAGTCTCACAGCCAGTGCTAAAGTCAGACTGTTAAAAAAAATCTTTTTTAGAGTTTCATGGAACCACTATTGTGACAAAGAAAAAGCACCCAGTTCCATTTGAATTGGTAGCTCTGTGATTGCTCACTCACGTAACAATAAAAATAATGCTTGCAGCATGCAGTTCTATTTAGCTGCTGCAGCTCTAGCTTGACACACCAGGCTGATTGCTGTTCTAAGATTGGCTGATTGATAGCTCAATGCTGGCTACTGCTTACCAAGGTTCAGCAGCAGAACAGAAAAAAAAGCATGTTTCACATCCAAAACAGGCATATGTTTTAAAAATTCCAGACATATTCACTTTATTCCTGTATTTAATTTGTTATCACATCTGATTTTTTATTCCAAAAACTTAATTTTTCTACCCAAACTTTGAAATGTGTCTGTGTCAGAAACTAAAGAATCAAAGCTTGTCTGAATTTTAAAATGTAATTTAAATTAACAGATATTGTCATTTCCTAGCTATGACTTCATTATCTAAAGTTTTTACTTTTACCTTTTCCCAGCATAATAAACTTGTTTATTGTATTAGACAGTCAGTCAGTTTAATTTAGCTCTTATTTAAGGTGGAAATCTAATGTCAAGCACTATTATTGTACATAGTATACATGTTTTTTTTCTGCAAAAAAAAAAGAAAATTATCTCTGACTTCATGAAGCTTTTTTTATTCTCATTGTTTTTGTTTTATTTTTATGGCCTCTTGTGTTTGGCTCTAACTTTTTGTTATTTTGTGTTTTGTGTGCAGCACTTTGGCCACTGACAGCAGTTGTTTTTTTAAGTGTGATATATGAATAAATTTGATTTGATTTATATGTAGCATTCAGAGTGTTACAAGGGTGTTAACATTATTATGTGTTTAAGGCCAGTGTTGTTGTTTTTTTGTTTTTTGTTTTTCTTTTGGGTGCTCCCTTCATAGGGGTTGCCACGGTGATCAAACGTTATATATAAAAAATTGCATTTTTTTTACACTGGATGCCCTTCCTGACAAATCCTGGTCTCAAACCTGCAGCATCAGGATTACAAGTCTGCAGCACAGCCCATTTGTCCAAGGCCAATAACAGAAAGAAAAGGAAGAAAAAACAGAAAAGCAAGAGTCAGATCTAGGTCTAAAGAAGGTGGCTGATGTAAACCACCAATACAACCATTTCTATTCCTAAATTTGATATTTTTTTTAGGTTTGGCAAGACCTTCATTTGAAAACCCTATAACAAGTAAGCAGCTTCAAGAACATCACAATAACCATCAAGACAAGTTCTCTTGCTGGTTACAATAAATGAATAACTAAATGTGTATTACTTACTGCCCTTCAAGCTAAAGTTTTAAATGAAGATAATTCTACATTGAGAAATGATAAAAACGTGGTCATACATTGAATGTAACATTATACAGAATGCCATGGGATGTTGGAATATGTTGGTGTAGATTCTTGGTCATCCAGGACATGGTAAATCCAAAAAGGTTAAAAAATAAAAAAACAACAACTGGATTATAGATTATATGTTGTGAATGACTGTCAGGTACCACCTTGTTATTTGTTATACATTGCGTGTTTCCATCTTTAGACGAGAAAAAAACATAGGCACATCAGACATACAGACACCGACTTTTTCTTTTGTTTTCTTCCAGCTGTGATACTTGAACTTCTGTAATGTTATTTTACCCAGCCATATACAGTATTTTCACTACAGATTGATTGACTAACTGTATCTAAATTTTACTATAATGGGCTTTTTTAACGCTTTGTACTCATTAAAACAATAATCATGGTTTAATGATTGTTTCAGTCTGGTAACTAATTAAGTGATATTGCTGCTTTTTTTTATATATACTTTTTAATTAGACTTTTATTAACCCATGCTACATTCTAAAAGGTTCAACCTGAACCTGTCAGACCTGCTTGTTATGCCAGTTGGACTGAACCACAGAACAAATTATAAATATATATTTTTTTTTCCTATAATATTTTTTTTTTATCTCCCGTTAAAAGTTTCTAATTTCTCTTTGGCTTTAGCTCCCCTGTCAAGGTCATGTGGTAAATTTCCAGAGCATTTCATGATGAAGGCAATATTTTTTGCTGATTTTATTTTGGAACCCAGAAAAAATGTCATACATTACAGTCCATTAATTAAGGTTATCATTTCTCTCATCCCCACTCCTCTCACCTCCCTTTGAAACCCTTTCCTCATCTTTTTGCCCTCCATCATCCATTACCTCATTTCATGTCTCCTCCTCTCCTCTGTTACACCCTTGACATCTGAGTTTTTATTTCTCTCTGTCCAACTTCTCTTTATTTTTACTTTCTCTCATTTCTTTCTGTGTGCATATCTCCATGTCTAAGAAATGAGAGGTTTAATATCGGCACTGACCTTCTGACTTTGGCTCTTGGGAAAGGCTCAGGAAGATGTTCACCATGTTATTAACCAACAGATTTGGACTGTGAGGGAGGTTTCTGCTGCGAGCCTTTGTCTGATAATCACTGCTGTCCTGCCAGTGGGAAAAAAATAAATAAATAAAAAAGATAACACATTTAAAGCAACTGTAAGTATTACATCCACTTTCTCTGAGGTTTAAGCACTGTTATTGATGTGGTTCTTAATGATGTGCTTTCAAAATAAACCAGAACAATTTTTTGGCAGGAAAACTGATTCAAATCTCAGTACTGAGGATCAAATATTGCAGTCTGCTGGGAGTTAAAACAGCATTTTCCTCATAAGGACTGGACAGAATGTAAATTAGATGTCTGTCTTTGTTTCTTGCTCATTTAACAAAAAAAAAAAAAAAGTTGAAAACTCACCATGATGTATCACCTATTTCCTGAAAGACTCATATCCCTCTGTAAGTTGACTCAAACTCAAAAGCAAAGGCTGCATGGATGGGAAATCAATTCAAAAACTAATGGTGCTATTTGGGAAAAGGTCAGCAGCACCGCTTAAGTTCAGCAGTCCATTATATCACGCTGAATGTAGGATATTGTGCTTTATATGTGGTATTTATTGTCAGCAGGGCATTTTAAATTGTTTTTTTTTTTTGCCTTTACAAATCACCATGTTAACTAAATATATGTGATTTCAAGCTGAATTCAAACATCACACAACAAAAATGCCTCTTGAAGAGCAAACTCAAACTAAACCGGACAAACGAAGACCAATGTAGACTAAAATTTGTCCAAACAGATTAGTAAGGATGCTGTCATTTCTCTCCCACTACTCTTTTTTTTTTTTTTTTACTCTCTTGAAACATGCAGATGTTTCTGATCAAAGCTACGCAGATGTTCCAATCCCGTTCTCTCATTCTTGCTGTAACTGACTCTCAGGAATCTATCTCCCATTCCTCATTTCACGACCTCTCTAATCCAGGCTTGTAAAATATTAACTGCCCTGTGCTCGCTCTCCACCATTTATCCTCCTTCCTTTGCCATACCCCTCCTTTTCATTTACAGTCTCTCTCTTCATCTTTTCACTCCATCTCTCTTCCCTTCCACTTCTGCCTCTCTTTTTTTCACACTGCCTCTTATCTCTCTGGCTTCTGTGCTCGTCTCCAGAACACAGACATCTAAAATGAAGTATCAATTAACCCCGTCGCCTGAAAATCTTTCTGTCTCCTCCGGTAGCATTGGCAAGCCAGATGACGGGAGGCAATAATCAGACCGACGCACACAAACACTCCAACGCCGTACGTTTACATGCGCCGTGGGGCCAAGATAAGATGGCAGGAAACAGGAAGTGGATTTATTTGAGCATCAGTGCCCTGGCTCGTACACAGACATGCAGAGAAAACACACAAATGCACTCACACACAAACACTCGCACAGCTGCAGCTGCCTCAGTGTTCACATGAAAGGAGAGGCGAATGCAGAAAGAGGGGGAGAGAGTGAATGTTAATCTCTCTGTGGGAAAGAGACAGGAGAGGATAAAGTGATAACTTCGTTCCAAGATGTTTGGAGAGGAAGTGACTGTGCAAGAGCATGTTCTTGCATACTTCTTACCAAGTCTATTACTTGATATCCAACAACACATCCCATGTGAGAGTGCGAGCATATATTTTATTGCATGTAAGATGAATGCATCTTTATCAGTGCTAAGAATGGTTGTGAATGTCACAGCTCCATCTGTTCCTGCCACGCCTCTTGCTTCCAGTCATGCCACAGCCAAGTAACTTTCCATTCATCCACAGTTCAAGCCACGCCCATATTATCATGCCCAAGTAATCACAGTCATCTGTTTCACCTGTTCTGGTCCCCATAAATACCCACAGCTCCCAGTACTCTTCGCCAGATTATTGAAAGCCTCACAGCGAGTAAATGTC
>NC_051443.1:21778997-21818302 GCF_001649575.2 Kryptolebias marmoratus
GCCCCTTTCAGACAAGCCTGTCTGCAACTAGTAACCAAGCCAAGAAGAACTTACCTGTTCCGGTTCCAGTCCACGACGGTCACGTGAGTGTCCTGTTTAGAGTCACAGGTCCCGCTCCTGTCCAGTCCACAATAAAACTCTTAACACTTCGTCGTTGTGTTGCGAGTTTGAATCCTGTCAAGTCCTGCCTTGTCAGTGAAAGTGTCATCAGGAGTTTATTGGTGGAACTTATGCCATGTCAAAGTTAATCAGATCTCTGCTCTGTAAATTGCAGGATAGCATTTTGCTGTGTCATACCTCTTCAACATCAGATAATCCCACCTAACCAGCTGTGCCACATGATTAGGGAAAGAAAGAGTCAAGAATAATTGTTACCCAGCTACTTAAAAAAATTTGAAATGATCATGAGTACCGTGGTATGGGAACTAATTTAAATGGCAGTAAGTGAAAAGTGCATATAAAGTTTTAAGCACTGCTTCCTGCATTCTTTTTTTTTTAACCTACTATATCTCACATTAGTCAGCTGAATTGACATTATGCCTATGTCAGATATCTGAGCTGATTAAACTTTTTTTATGTGATAGTAACAATAGTTCAAAGTGCAGGTCAACTTATTCACTTGCCCATTTTTTTATTTTTATTTTTTTAATAAAATGGAATTTGATCACTGAGTAGCTAAGGTCCCAAGAGTCCAATGGAAAAACAAGTGAAGGCCAGAATCTGACATTTGTGATCAGAAACAATCATCCTGCTCTAACTCGAACTTCACATCTAAGAACATCTCATTTCTGTATTGTTTTAAGAGTGACAAATAATATTTTGGAATAACTTCCTCTTCCAAACAAACACAGAGCAACAACAACAAAAAAAAAATAGTATTCATAAAATAACCTCCAGAGCCATTGCTTGACCAATCATTGAGCTACTGGCATATGCAGCATCACTATTTGCACCCAACAAGTGCAAAAATTGATCTTTTTAACCTAAACTGATAAATCTTCAGGGCTCTATCTCTGTATGTCTGCAAATCCACCGTTTCACTGTTGAACTTTGAAAAAGCATGGCTCCCTTTTGGCATACAAATGTGATTCACTGATAAATGTTCTAGTGAGTTACAGCTCGGCTGGAAAGTGACGCCTTCTCACTTGGTTTGATATGTTCATGCCAATGAATCCAAAAGGAGGGTCGCGTACACATAGAGAGCTACACATTGTCACCTGCTCACACACAAGAGTGCACTGTCACAGACACACAACCAATGGGAGTGCAACACTTTGAGATGGTAAATCAGAATGCCGGCACTGAACTTCAATTTCATTTCACGCTGCTGCCGTGCAGTCAGATCATAACTTACAGATGGTTACTCACACAGACACACTTTAAAACACACCCATGCATGCATGAGCGAAGTCATAGATGCAGAATGACAGAGCCACATTTTCATCCATGTGAGAGGTAGATATTGTGCAAATTGAGATGCAAATATCCACACACGAGCTTTCACAGCTGGTACTCCATAATCAAACTTCATCAGTAATCTAATCAACTCAAGAGGGTGTACATGTTTGTTTAATGGCTTGTGTACTTGCTCGTTGCATCCCTGCATAAGTCTTTGTGATTGTTAGCTTTGCATTATGTCTGCATGTGTGAACTTGGGTTTTATATATATATATATATATATATATATATATATAATGCTGCTCCACCACCACTTTAGATAAAATTATGCTTTTTGTCAGCATCATTTGCATCATAAGCTTTAGAGTGTTATATTACTGATTATGTGGTTCACGTTGTTGCCCAACAAGCAGAGGCCTTTCTGTGTGGAGTTTGCACGCTCTCTCTGAGCAACTGGAAACTGGCCAGTTGGTGATTCTAAACTGGCTGAGAAGTAAGTGTAAGCATGTATAGTTGTTTGTCTAAAAGTTGGCTCTTTGATGAACTGATGATATGTTTATGGTGTAGCCCACCTCTTTCCCTCTGACACATGGCATAGTCCCCCCATACACCTGAACAATATTAGGAAGGCATAGAAATCAAATGAATGAGTGAAGCTAACTTTGTTCTCTAAGTAAGTGAACTCAACAAATAAACAAAACAAAATAACTGCTGATATTACTGAAGCCAAAAGCAATGCCACGCCCAGCAATAGTTTGTTTTTTGTTAAACCAGGAATTTTGGCTGTGTTTAATGATGCTAATCAAGAAGCAAGGCTTATGTTATTTTTAAATGTCCTCTTTTGTTGTTCTTCATTATGCCCTGACCTGTTTTTTTTTTTTGTTGTTGTTTTTTTTTCTACAATTAAAAAACAGTTAGTCAATTTAAGATAAATAAAAACATTATTCATCTGGAGTTTGTTTACATAAAGAACACAGTTTGATGCTGATTCTCTGTGTCTTCATCCGCCTTGACTTTGGTTTACTCATTATTCCAGGTTGTGTATTTGCCTAATTTCGTCCTGCCTTCTTTTTTTTTTTCTTTTCTTTTACTATTTTTGCTACTTCTATTATCTAAATTTACTAAACAAACATCCAACTTCTTTCTGTCTTAAGTATATATTTGCTTATTCTAACCTTCACTGATCTACTGAAAAACAGATTCTGACTCACCGGCATTTATTGGTAAGACCAATACTATTACACTGTGTTGCAGTTTATTTATTTATTTATTTTATATGTAAAAATATCCCAGGGTCAGAGTGCAACTTTTTTTTTAAACTGTGTGTACACTCATGCAAATAAATATTTACCAATCAGTACATATCTGCCAGAACAAGATTGTATGAGTTCACCTGAATGTGTACTTTGGTGAATGTGCAGAGGCATGTGTGCTGCACATGTTTGGCTCATCCCTCATGACACTTTAGTAGTCCATGAACCTTTAAATGCAGTTTATTACCCATGGGTTTGTGTGAGTATTGGTTTGTATTTAATTCTTCTTTGAGTTGCCTCTGGGCAGGGATACTGTGCTGTCCTGCAGGTACAGCACTAGTGACCTCAAGACAAGATAATATGTTGACTCTGTATGGTAATGCACTTCTCAGGGTGAACATCACAGAACTGCCTGAGAACAACAATGCCCTCAGTAGCCTGCTGAATCTCATGATGTATACAAAGTTCAACTTTCTGGTATTGGAGAAAATATGAACCAGTGGAAAAAAATGTCTGGGGGGGATACTAAAATCAACTGAGTGAAAAATGTTCAGATTTATCTAACTGACAATAAGCAATATCCACCCATCCATTCATTTCTTATACCTACTTGATCCTGGCACAGGGAATTGGTTCCTATTTCCAACAGTCAACAGGTGAAAGGTGGACACAGACACACCCTCAAAAGGATCACCAGTCCTTTAAAAAGCCATTTAGAGACAGTCATCAAAGCACAAACTCAAACCTACAGTAAATTTAGAACTGCCAACTAACTTAACATTAATATTTTTGAAATTTGGTTAAAATTTTCCAGAATAAAACCCACATACGCACAAAAAGAAGATGAAAACTCCATTCAGAAAAGTCCCACATGAGGTTTGAAACCAAAACCTTCTTGCTTTAAGGCAAAAAGGAAACCCAACTGCTTCAAAATGCAACTCAAAAGAAACAGTGAAAAATAAATATATGCCAAACTGTAAATGCATTGTGCCTTTTTAATGGGATTCTGTGGAGTCATTATTGGCGGTAAGTATCTTAAATGCTGTAGAAAGCAGTCCGAATACTTTCAGATAGGAGAACCAGTGCAGCATTTTCATGGAGACATTAGGCGGATTGGGGGCAATTCCTGAGCAGATTTCAGCCATAGAAAATATTTTCATTTTCAAAAATTTTATAGTGATTCACCTGATTTCATGGATTTTACTTTTATATTAGATAGTTACATGAACTGGCTATATTTAACAAATTTCATTCTGTCTTGTTTTTAATTATAAATATATATGTAAGTGACTGTCTGATGCAAAAGTGACATGATATCAAAGTTTACAGTAAAGCATTTGGTTGGACTGCATTAGATTTTGTGAGGTTTGTGTTGCTTTACACAGCTGAAATATGGCTAAGTCTTGACTAGCAATTAGCTTGACTCCTTCATGACACTTTTACTAGATTGTGCCGACTTTTGTCAACTGCAGGTAAGATGCCTGTGATAGGAACTCCACAGAAACTCACTTCACAATATCTGAACTATTCACCAAGTGATATGTTATTCAAGACTGTCAAGATGGATTAAAATTTTATGAACACATTTTAGACATTAATAAAATATGTTTGTATAGAGCATATGAACATGACTCACGCCTGATATACCTAACTAATCAGCTTATATGCAACTTAGTTACAAAAACAAAGTTTTTTTTTTTGTTTGTTTTTTTTTTCTTATTATTATTATTTTGTTTTTAATCATCTGTATGACTCATTTGTCTGATAACACTTATCTGATTTTGAAGACAACATGAGTTATCTCATCTGCTTTGCCTCTTTGAGGGTCATAAACTGTTTAGCTAATATAGCTGTGTCAGCTGGTATCAACATACAGTAAATGGGGAGCACAATGTGTAAAAAAAGAGGACATTGTTGATTTTCATTTGCATTTCTGTTGAGGATAACAGTACTCTGCTGCTGCTCATATTGCCTAGTCCATTACCAAGAGATCAATAGCACTTGAGTTGAATGTCATTATGGTTATTAGGCCTGCTTGTCTGCATGGTCATGAGGAATGAGGGCATTATGCAGGGGAGCGTCCTTATGTGTGAGTGAGTTCATGAGTGTAATCATAAGTATCTGCTTGTGTTTCCACTGTTGCTGTAATGTTTATTATTCTTGAGTGGCGTGTCTGCTGGCTACTGAAGCCCAGAGAAATACTACTGAAGAATGCTAAAGTTTCAACACAGTTCACATGGAACAAGATTCAATATAAAAAATAAGGGCAAGAAACAAAATAACAAACACGTACAATACAATTTTAACAAAATATTTCATTTAAACGAGAGAACAAGTCATTTACTTAATTTGTAGATTTAATTCACAGGGTTATTTAATTTATATAGAAAAAGAATACAGAATGTCCATCAAACAAATAAAATGTAAGGCAAAAACAAAACTTCATAAAGTTAAACTAACATGAGCATTCAGAGATATCCCCAGTCTATTCTTTAAAGAATTTGGGTTCATTGAGGTTTCACACATAGTAGATTGTGGTCAAACCAGAGTTTGTAGATTAAAGGATAAAACACAAAAGTATCATGATTGACTTAAAGTCTAATAATAGTGCTGTTGTGTAAAGATCTAGTGTTGTTTAGAGATGAAAGAACAAAAAAAAAATCCATGCAAGCATGCCTAGAGAACAATTTTACCTTCACTGACATGAACCCATGCCATAACCCCTATTGATTGGTTTCACCTGTGTTCCTTAAATAATTGTCAGCACTTCAAATGTTGTCGGCCAGTATACAAATCCTAGAATATATATATTTTTGTTGCTGTTTTGTGTTTGTGTATGTACTGTGCTTTTAAGAAATGCCAGCTGTTTTAAGCATTATACTAATCCCACTTTATACTGTATGACTAAGTGCCTTTGAAAGGTATCAGTCTTCAGCAAAAACCTGGACGGATAAACAAATAGAAAACAAATGGTAATTTATTTGAAATTAAGCAAGTTGGACTGAATTGGACTGAACTGCTTTTAGCTCTTTAATATATATATATATATATATATATATATATATATATATATAATTTCAATTTTATTTATTTATTTATTTTGTGTGTATTTTTATGCATTTTTAAAATAGCTTTAGAAAATGAGAAAAGGTGAAAAATAGCAAAAAGCAAGGAAAACCTAACGTTCAAAGCAGAACACAGAAAGAGGCAAAAAGCTGTCAGGGAACCAATAAAAAAGGGATACAAGAAATTGAGGGATAAGATAAAGACTGGTGCAGAGTGAGAAGAGGGAGAGGTGGGTACAAATCTTGATATGATCGAAAAAAGACAGGAAGAAGTTACAAGGAGATGATAACATTAAAAGGCTGTTGAGATATACTAGAAAGAACAGATGAAGAGAAAGACAGATGTCAGCCAAGAAAATAAGGAGGATGGGATGGTTTAATGAGGGGGGTGTAAGGTGAAAAATCTCAGAAAATAAAAAAATAGAATTAAAAAATATCACTTAAGATTTTTCTTTTTTTACTTGCTATTTAATACTCTCATCTGGTAAAGGACTATAATGTTAGACATGCACTTTTATAACACTTTAATTGAGGTGATCCTGGGTATTTTAAGCAAGAATCTCTTCTATGTTATAAACAGTTCTGAAGAACAGATTCTCTCACTTAGATGAAATAGTTGATTTAGTACCACTTTTCTCAAGTTCTTCTTTCTTTACTCATCACATAAAGCCATTGGGCACCAGCATCATCATCAAAGCTAACATCAAAGTGAAACTTTATGGTTTTTCTTCAGATGCAAATAGCTTTTTATGTAAATAAAGTCACACAGACCCATTCAAAGTGACTTGACAGAAAGACAGATCAAAGAAAATTGCCATTTTTTGCTACTAATGTGCATGCAAGCACTCACTTTATTAAAAAAAAAAGAACAAGGAGGGCATACATGCAGGTAACTAGGATGAACAGATTAAAATCAAGTAAGTGGAAAAATGAATAGAATTACGTAACAGAAAAATAGAAAATGTGAGTTAGATCTAATGTTAGATAATGAAAGACGGAACGGAAGGACAAACAGTGTCAGGTTAATGTTAATGGAGGCAGGGATTGTGTCTTATTAAATATAGATGGCTCTGTTATGGGACATGAAATATACATGAAAAACTGAGTTGACATCTATATCAGCTGTGTTAAGAGGCATGTCTGAGGAGATTGAGAGAAGGAAGGCAGATCAAGTGAAAAACAAGAAAATAAGAGGTATTGTGGTGAGAAACAAAGGAGGGAGGGAACAGACAAACAAAGAGAGAAAAAGACATCTGAGCAAGATGAGGAATGTGACAGCATTTGATCTGAAGCCAGTGAGAGCCCTCCCCTTTTTGTTCATACACACAAGATTTTTTTTCTTGAAATGGAGATCAATATTTTATAGTTTGTACTTGTGCTGTTGATCCTGCAGTGTTTGTGTCAATTTGAAGTCTCCACTTCTTGTGGTTACGACAAGACCTTTGAGACTTATCGACAGAGCAGGGGTACTAACCCCAGTGTCATGACTAAAACTCCCATTAGGATCACATAAATCCCTTCACCCTGGAGGTCACGCTCCAACTTTTCTGACAAGGCATTGTTGGCATCAGTAACAAGATAGTTGATTCAAGAATAAAGACATCATATAAAATACATGTAAGAATGAAAACAAATAATAATATCTTTCCTTTGTTTTTGGTCATTTCTGTGCGGAAAAAAAAATATATAATCTCCTAACTGAATGTAAAAGGGGAAAAATCTTAATGCTATTTATGAACTTCGGAAAATTTTATATGTACAGTATATATTATCCCACACTTTCCATTGTTGCTGCAACACATCAGTGATTAAGTAATGAGCATAGCTGGAAAGTGGAGCTGATTGAATGCAGCTATAATCCAAATAATAATATTTCCTTCATTTTTTTGACAGCTGAAAAGGTTGCCAGATAAGAAAGTCTTATTAGCTTCTTCTAGCTTCTTGTTGCTAGGGAAACAGTAATAGATTATAGTTTGTCTACTGCGTATTCAGTATAATTATAAATACTTTAATTTTAACTGTCTGTGTTCATTAACCCAAAGCCAGGATACACAGAGGACAGTAATTAGACTATATTTCTTTTATTCCTTCTTGCTGTTTCCAACACTTAATCTCTACCTCCTCTGTGCTTTCAGTTGCAAGGAACCAATATGAGCGAATGGGCAGTGACGTCACCATGCAGTGTGGCTCCCTGGACAGAGATGCGTCTGTGTCATGGAAGGTGAACGGGACAGACGTAATATCCCCACATCATCTAGAAGGTCCGAGACTGATTCTGACTGAGGTGGACCTTGGACATAACGGACTCTACAGTTGCTTTCAGAACCCACACGGAGATAGACGTGACACCATCTACCTTCACGTTGGCCGTAAGTAGCAAGCCATTTATTTTCCAAACAAGGTATTAGAAAACTTCGGCTCCCTAACCCTGTTCCCACTTCCCATCACATTTTTTTTTCTCAATTGAACCCTTTAAGCAAATGGAAATGTTCTAACATTTGAAGGCTGTCTCATTTTATTTTGAAAACTTGAATTGTCTGACCCACTGCCAGATGACAAAGTTGTAATGATTAGTTGTTAAAATGAGATGTTGACTATTTGCAGTTATGACTGGGCATTTTAACAATCATACAAAAGCTATTTAGGTGTCAATTTAGGAGCATTTCCTATTGGCCTGTGAGATGGCAGTGGCCTCCCTTGAGATCCATTATTTTGATGGGAATGGATTTATACACTGGGGATTATGCATAATAATGGGGTTCAGATGGAATAGACTTCTGGATGATAGCTCCAAAGGATGGAGAGCGAACAGCTTTAACTTGAGAAAGTAAACGACTCAATTCATACTTTTTGAACTGCATGCAAGGATAGGAAAAGTAAAAAAATCTGTATTAATACACAATTTGTCATGCTTGACTCTAACATCAGGTGCTGGAAACATTACTGTATATTATATAATTGGGACTTTATGCATCAATTCTTACTGCATTAATGAATCCCACCGTATCAATTTAACACCACTGTTTATTATTTTTATGGATTTATTGTCAAACATGTCATAATGCATGATGCATATGTGTACAGTAAGGAAAAAAAAGAAAAAAATTGAAATATTTTTTTAAAGAAAGCAGAATTAGCTTGAATACTTCATTGAAAGCTTATTTATTTATTTATTGTACTATTAGATGCACATTATTATAGGTCCTAAAAATTCTAATTTAAAGAATGGTACAGTGGTTTCATTGTCATATTAGAAAATGTTACCATGGGAACTAGCTTTAAAGTACAAACTGGAGATTTTTATCCACCCCAGCAACATTTTTAGAACAGTCAAATATAAGTTCAAATAAAGCAACACAAGCATCAAACTGTTTAGAAAAGGTGTTCAGCTGGTGAGTTTGCTTTCAGCTAATTTGCAAACTTTGTATTAATCTTTCGGTCTGCTCATCAGCAGAGCGCCAAAAAAATAAATAAATAAAATACCAAAGTACGCCAACCATCAGCAATGCATTGTAGTGCTACTGTTAAATGTAATGTTTCCATGCAAATATTTGATGAATGAGACTATATGAGAGTGTGACAGTTTGGTTAATCATATTGGCAATGATAAATTACCGAATGCTAAAACAATACTGAATTAATGAGAGTTTTATGTCATGGTAGATTGTGTCAGCAGGGTGAATGATGCAATACATAAACAGGTCTGAATTTGTGTGAAAGACTGAGAAAGACTGAATCAGAGATGTGTACTGGGTGTCTGTGTACAAGCTTGAGTGTGTTTCCTTTCACGAATGGTAGTGTTTCTGCATGGTAATGACACTTTGGTGGTCTCAAACTGTGCATGTGAGAGAGAAACAGACTTTCATTGTGTAACCATTCATCAGGGGTCAATTACAACTTTGTGAGAACAATACCTTTGTGGCTTACCCTGGCATTGAGCGTAATTGCCTTGTTAACAGTTGGTGATTTTGTGACATATTCAAGACACACACTTGAGCAACTTTAATTTTGCATTTTTCAAACTAGAGAGACTCATATCAGTTTGCTGCTTCTTAATCCTTTTCTGTGAATTCACCTCTCCACACTTTCTACATTTTTTCATTATATTACCTGTCACCTACAAAGCTGAAAAGTGTTGTGCAGTCATGACAGGCTACACTTGTTGTGATTACCATATTGATGATAGTTTGATTTTTACGCAGTGTTTATAGCTCACACCCGGGGCTTGTTATGTTTTACACAGGCAGAAGTGTGATCAGGAGAGAAACACAGAGCCATCTGTCTATGCATTTTATTTATTTATTTATGTATTTATTTTTTGAGTTGCTTTCTGATGCATCTTCACTTTCCGGTTCTCCTCTGACTTGCGTTTTTGTGGTTGCAGTTGTTAGTTTTGTGATTATGTTAGTTTGCATCAGGAACAGGGGATGTCGTGCTCCAGCCCAGAGTTCGTGTGTATGTCACCTAAATTTATGAAGTGTGTCAACAAAGTGTCAGTACAGGGAGACAGCGGTTGTGTGTCTGCAAAATTTTACCACTGCTGTAATGTCTGCTTTGCTTCCTCTTTGCATTATTTTACCACTATATAAAACTGTGGGATGCTTACATTATCTCTAACAGTTTGGTTACATACAAAGTTTGAGTTGCCTAAAACAAATGTACAAATATAAGCATGAATGTCAAATTTTGCAGTGGCAACACTGAGACCAAATAAAAAGCAGTGTTTGTGCATTTGAGTCTTAAGCTGAGACATATGGCAAATGTTATTGTCCCTCAGAATGTTTAGAAGGATTTATATCTGATCTGTAAGTGAATGCAGTAAGGTACACGCAAGCACTTTTCAAGCATAGCCCACTCAGTGACATCTTTAGACACTAAATAAAAGATGTTTGCTTGCAGATATATAAAAAGCAACACAATGACATAAAAAAGTCAGTGGATGAAAAGACATGCACATTTGAAGTTTTTTTTTTATAGTGAAATATAACATCCTTACATCCTTTACTCTGTGCTCCTGCCCTTTACTGGTTCAAACTCCTGTCACCTAAACAATTTATAGCAGAGCAACATGGGCTGCAACCACCCGGTTATTTAGCCTCATGGCGAACAAAACATCAGTGCAGGAGGTCATATATCGAGCCATTTACTCTGTGACCTGTCAGACTGTCAGCTACAAAGCACACAGACACACACTTACGCATAGACCAGCTGGGAAACTTGAAATTGTTGCACCAGCTACTATAATTCAAGTTTAAGCACATTTCTGCAAGTTCAGTGATAATAATCCTGATAATAATCAAACTAAATTTATTATTGTTCCTATTTTATTTTATTTTATTTTGCAATGAACACAAAACTAAAGCTTGCCAATAATAATCTTTTGCAATTGTAATGTTTTAAACTTTCCATGAGAATCTACGTATCTTTCTTGCAAAGTAATTTAGACCAATAAAAGAGAGAGGGTGGGAACAATACATGGAGCAGTGCAATTTTGATAGCACTGGGAATTGCAAATCTCAAAATGTTACTGTTTTGTTGTTATTCAACTACTTAGCCACTCAATATACCAGCTGATGCTAAACAAGTGTACTTCAATCTAACAAAACATCAATTTTCAGTTTGGAGGCAGTCAATATAAGTTTTTTTTATTTGTCCAAATGCACTTGTAAGGTAGGTAGATTCTCATACTTCTCATTTTGGTAAGTCTAGATAGTTTTTATAAGATAACTCTTTTATGTAATGATTAAATTTAACAGATATTCACAAATGTTACCAACTCAAAACTACACACAAATTGGTCACCTGTGGTTTTGGAGGATGAGTTCAAGGAGGTGTGAATTCCCTGGTTAAACTGATGTGCAGGCAACTTATTTCCACACGGACACACCAATTGATGTCTATTTCCTTTCCCTGGGCAACTTGTTTTGGTGTGTAATCCCTACACACATACACTCACACTCATGGGACCTGTGCTACATTGCTGGGTAATGAAATTGTCTTGTCTCTTTGCAGACAAATCACTATGGGAGAGGATGTACCCATAGAGCTCCTCTGGGACTTCCTCTTTAAACTTGGAAGTATTTGGCCCCATGTGTAAGGGCACCAATGGAACTATTGAGCTGTTTGCTTAATTGCTCTTCTTCTTGCCCCAGTTTCTGATCGCTATTGGTATCTGAAACATCTGAGAGATTTAGACAACCTATAAATTTAAGTTATGTGTTTGACAATTTTAACTGGTCGAGCTGAAGAGACTGCCCTCTGTCAAAATTTAGGGGTTTGGTAATTTCTTAAGACTTAAGATCCACATAGAAATAGGATTACAAGGACACATAATACCTTTCACAAAAAAAGAAAGAAAAACTCAATTCAGTCAGTTTTGTCAAGCAATTCAATAACCTTCTAAATTATACTGAAGGTCGCCTCTGACATAGAGAAAAACTAGAAACCTCCAACAAAAATCAGTTTTGAGGTTTAATATTTAAAATTGACAACTGAATTGAAAAAATAATATTAATATAATCAAGGCTAACGTTAATGAATATGTTAAATATATCCAGTCTTAGGCTTTTCCCTTTTACTAGATTTTAATTGCACCACAGGCCCTTGATTTTATGTTACAAGACACAGTAGTTTAAATATGAAATAAGACATTCATTCAAGAAGCTATATACCATCAGTTGCTGTCAATTTCCATTGTGTTTTTACCAGCATTCCAATATGCTGTGCATTAAGCTTTCTACACATGTTGGCATACAACAATTTCTGATGTTTTTTTTAAGCAAGATTGACTATGATACGCAAAGTAATACATCAAAATACCTTCAAAATTTGACACTTTTGTAACTGGTAAATATTTTATCAAAGACATTACTTTAAATTTTGAGTTTATTAGCTAATGTACACACATTGCACTCCATTTAAAATGTCCCACATTTAAACTCCATTTGTAAGGCTAGATAACTTTACCACTTTGCCCCTTCCCCTACTTCACCAAAAAGGAACTGGGGAACTGGAATGTCTAACCTTTCTTGTGAATATCAGGTTACTAGTAATCATGTTATCGTGAGAGAGGTCTTCTGCATAAATGTTCATTTGTTCACCACATGTTGATTCTCAGATTATCTATCATTTAGATGTCTCATTAAACATTGCAGTATTCATTCTTACTGTTAATGTTTCTTTTCTTTTTTTTGTCTTGTTTTGTTTTGCTCCATATCCCAAATTCTTCTACATTTTTGCTCTACTTGCAAGACAGCAGGAACGCTCATCATTTTATTGTAACAGACAACCATAACAATTGGTAAAATGGGCCTGGTTTACAAAGTCATTGTGGAGCCACAAGGGAAACTAGAAAATATATGGAAAGAGAGGTATGTTCCTTGGCTTTTTTGCATCTGTTGGGTTTCAGAAATAATCTGGTGAGACAGATTGTTTACCCGTCTGGTTTTTTTTTTGTTGTTGTTTTGTTTTTTTTCCAAAGCTTTTCTATCATGGGGAAACAGTGTGGCAAAAATCATTAGCAGCATTAAGGCTATCCCCAGTTTAAATTGTTTATGCCTCTTTACTCTGGCTTAGATTAGATTTTGTGTTGCGCAAAGTCAGAGTAAAGGACATGAGTGCTATTTGAAATGCTGTGCTGCTTTGCCAAGATTCCATAAGACTTACGCTCAGCATTTTTTTTAATTTGATTTTTAATGCATATGTTTCAGTTCATTCCAAAACTACAACTTTACTTCATCATATTTGTTCATATCTTTTGTTTAAGTTCTTCTTCCTCATATTTTAAAGTGTTTGACCAAATGTGTGGGTGTGTTTCTCATTCTGTTCTCTCCTCCACTAATCCTCTTATACCACCCACCCCCAGTCTGTCCCATCCATTTCTCTTTGCTTTTCTTGGTCATCCTTGTCTCTATACTTTAGATCGGAAAAACAACAAAAACAAACTAACTAGAAGCACAACCAATTTGTGTTTCTTTTCTAGCTGTATAAAATACATTAAGTATATGGTTTCAGGAATTACATATATGGAGAAAGATTTGACATAGAATGCAACACTTTCCATGTAAAACTGTTCTGTTTGAAGCTTGGATGTGATCAAGTCAGCTAAGTCAAGAAAAAGAAGTCTTGCTGTGAAGAAGATGAAGTGATGTTGAGTAAAGATCAGAGACGAATAGAGGGGCTTACTCTGAAGAACATGAGAGTAACACAGGAAATAGTGCAAGCATAAAGCACATTCTGGGATCTTAGTACAGATTTTTTAAATTTATTTATATACCAACTTTGTTTGACTTGCCACAATGGTATAATACTACAGTAAGACAACATAACATGCTAATTTGTGTTCTTTGGATAGATAAGATTGGTGAAAGAATAAAGAGAAACCAGATTGTTAAATGCATTTGTTAAGATTTTTTTTCTGAAGAGACAACAGCCTTTTGAAATGTAGATTCTGCTGTTTAGATGGTACTGTTGTTGTGTGACAAACTGATGTTAAGACTTGCTCAGTCTAGAGTTGACACATCTGTGCCAGAAGAAATTAGGCCCATTCTTTTCTTTTCAGAGGAGTCACAACCAATTGGAGCAAACTTGAGCTGCTGGAGCATCACTTCTAGTGTCTTGAAATGCTACTTCTTTCTCCAATTAAATTTTTAAAGCTCCAGCTTGATTTTACTCAAATGCTCCACAGAGGTAACAAGAGGACCTGAAATATATTTAGTAAATGACAGTGTGTTGTGAAGACATCTCTAAAGATTTTAGTTTTCTGAATTGTTTTGCTATTGCCACACATTTATGTTCATGTTGCCATTCTTTTTAACATTGTTACTCAAATCATCATACATCGTCATTCCGCTGTGCAGTCATAACTGACCTCTCCATTTTCTTCTCTATTTTCTTTTATACAGTAATAATTTAAATTATTCTTTTTTTCTGTTGTCATTTTTTGTACTTTCAGCTGTTCAAAATATACTAAATTGTGCTTTCATCCAATATAAAGCCAATGATAGAATTTGTCTTTTGTTTTTCTCAAGTTCACAACTTAACTCATAATAGGTTTTGCAACATAATGTGTGGCTGAAAGTGTCAGAAGAATTGGACATTTTACCTCTCAAAACATGTGACATACACATATAACCATGCAGAAGAATGAGCATGTTTTTGTACTGACCATTCTTTGGTCGCTTGACGTCAGTAAACCAAAACTGCTCAACCTCACTCATGGACACTGAGCCAGGAGGAATAGTTTCTGGTCAAAGCCCTCCTTTCCTTGTCTCTCTCCCTTTCTCACCCCAACACATAGCATACATTCATATGGGATTGTAAAAGAGTCCGGGCAATACATGAATCTCATTCCCATTGGACATTAGTTCAAGAAACAAGCCTTTAAAAGATGGTCTTCCTTCTAGAGCCCTAATTCAGAAACTTTTTGCCATTTTCTTAACTTTTTGTTTTATTAATATTTTAACTTTTCTTGCATATTACTACTCATTCCGCAATAATTAGCATTATATGAATTATTCATGTTCTCTTGGCTAATCATATTAAAAAAAATAATAAATAAATAAAAATAATAAAACAATATAAATTTTAAAAAAGGTGATTTCGGAGTATATTTATAGCTCCACAGGAATCTATATGTAACTATTTAGACACGAACTGTACCTTTGCTGCCAATAAACATGATGTAAAAACCATAGAGATGAAGCATTGGAATCAGCCATAAAAATAATGAGAAACTCTGATGTATGTCTGACATTTTTCCTATTACTTTCTGGACATTTTATGACAAGGAAAAATAATCAAAAACAGAATGCCATTTATCGTTATTAACTTTCATATTACACCACAGTCTTAGGCAATTTCACATGAAAAATGGCATGTCTCATGCAGAAATGTTTCCATTTTACCAAGATATTCCCAGTCCCCATCACTTCAATCTTACTGTGCATTTTTATAGCATATAGATAAATTTTCTTCTGTTTCTTTTTCAATTTACATTTCATTTCTCAATTAAATCTCTAAAATAAAAATATATGCATATTTTCTAGCTCCTCTAAACCCATCTGAAAACATAGGAGAGCTATAAAACTGGTGGTTGTGTGTGTGTTACCTAGATTGTGTATATATTGATGAAAGCAAGAGAAAAATAAAAGAGACAACAGGACAGAAAATGAATTTATTCATAAAATTCATAAAATGTGTGCATGTATCAGTGTACTGTATATGCAACATGCATATTCATCGTCTCTATATATACTTGCATATATCCTTACATGTGTGTACGTAATGGACTAGGTCCTAACGCAATTTCACGCTTCAGGATAAAAGTGACTTCTCCATTTAGTGTATTCAGGCAATTTATATTTGATGCAGAAAACTAATCTGGGCTCCTGAAGGAGATTGTTTCTCACTCACCCACAGACTTATTAAACTGATAATAACATGCAGGCAGACTGATACACCTAGATGTGCTTTAAGAAATAACTCTGATTCTCATGGCTCTATTTGAAAAAAAATATGAAAGAGGGAGATATCCTGGCATGTTGAGTGCCAGGATAAAAGCACATATGGTTGAAGCGGATGCCATTATGGCAAGCCTTTGTGTTACAAAGAAAGCTGAACATAACAAAAAAGTCAAACTTTGCATAACAAAAGATTTGAAAAAAATCTTTGCCTAGTGAATGCAATGTTGTAAACATTTTATGTTTATGTATTGTACAAAGCATCCAGGATACATGTTTTCTAAAATGTTTTTTTTTTTTTTTTTTTTCATGGTTTACATTAATGATTTTGCAGCCATTTATTTGAAAGGCATTTAAGTGCACTCAACAAGATGCGAGTTTTCCTGCTTGTTGTTTTATTTGGTTCAACCATAAAAGCTATTCTGTTAAGTTCAGAAAAAAGAGGATGATTGTGTATAAATGGAGTTTAAACAAAATTTTGACATAAGTGAGGGGGCTTGTAGATATTTTTATTAATGTTGCTTAATGAAAATTTACAAATTTAGCTTTAAACATTCTGTTAGCAATATAAAATATTTTAATAACAGCCTGAGGACTGGTAGCAGTAAAATATATGGAATAGTGGTGTACTCAAACCATTTATTGAGTTTACTGAGCTGTTCTTAGTATTTATATAAATAGTCTATTAACTGTTTTTTTTTCTTAACTGTAGCAATAAAAAAACAAACAAACAAAAAACATAAAGCTTAGGGTTAGAGTTAAAAGATGCAAAGTACTACTCAAACTCAATAAATTTTTTTTATAAATTAGACATAAGACCATAAGATTGCAAGCACCAGCAGATAGTTTCAGAGTTGTTGTCTTAATAGAGATGTCTCAATTGCAGAAGCATGTTAGTCTGGACTGTAGCTAAATGGGATACTCCCTAAAGACAGATACACTAAGTGGACAGAATAGCATAGTCAAAATAACCACTTTTTTCATGCTGGCTCATACAATATTCTATGTCAATATACAAACCAAAAATTGTTTATAAAAAAGTAATGGTCCTCAGAGGTTTGTTCAGCAGTTTATGGGAAGCAAGAAGACTTGTGTTTAAGATAAACAAACAATGTTTTCTGGACATTCAGACATTCAAAGGCAGCACCACATGCATGCTCTAACAGAGACACACACACATGTTGCACTGGTTGGATGAAAGGAGTCTCGCACAAACATAGCTCCTGTGTCGAATGAGGCGCTTTTATTGTGAAAAAACACAGAGATGTTGGTCTTGGCCGGATAGGAATGTGGGCTGAATTGGTGCTGTGAGTATGTTTGTGTGTGTATGAAGCGCATGTGTGTGAGTGGTGAAATCTCAGTTATTTGTGAAGTCTTTGCTTTGAACAGTTACCACACAGCAACATATGGACAACAGTATCAATACACATGAGTAAAACACTCATAACTGCTGTCTTTACCTGTTGTTGAGGTACAAGAAGTGTAGCATTGTCATTTTGGCACATTGTACTTTATAAAACTAAGGCTACGTTCACACTGCATGTCTTAATGCTCGGTTCTGATTTTTTGCTCAAATCCATTTTGGACACATTACATTTTCAATGTGACCTCTATCAGATTCCAGTGTGAATCTGTTTCCACCTTCCTATTTGTTTTCTCGAATAATATTTTCCTAACTTCAACCAAAGGTTAAGTGGCATTAATCAGTTAGCAATGTCTTATAAGCTAATATTGACTACATAAATGATTTTAAAAAAGTTTTTTTTATTATGTAGACAACAGCATATTGACATGCTAAGCATTCTTAAAAATACTTAAATGTCAATTTTCACTTTGAATTTTGAATATATAAATGACATGCATTTTCCTCCTGGTTGTGGTTATTTATAGAAATAAAATAGTGTTAAACATGAGATGATCATTTAGTTTCATCAAGACCTGTATTTACATACTTAAAATTGTTAGTCAAAAAAGCCAACCTGGTCGAAATTCTGCACCAATTCAACATGCAACGATCAGAACAGATTTACTTCTTTGTAATAGGTTTTCTAGACCTTTTAGTAGATTAAATGTACAACTCATATTTTATTTTATCAATTTATGTAGTTGTTTTTTAATTGATTTTTATTTGGGAACTCATTTATTAATCAACTACGCTTCAAATTTATATTAGAAGTCTTTTCAAGAATTGTTACCAGAAGGAGAGAAAGGGAAACATTAATGCAAGTAGTTTTCTGTTTTTAGTTAACAGGTACTGTGATATACTCACATTTGTCTACAGTTGTGTGATAAAGTGAGGTTAAGTTTATCAAAATAAATAAATAAATAAACTTTTTATTTCAAGTATCTCAAGAGAAAAAACATGTTTATCATTTTTTTATTTAAATATCAAAGCAGTATTACAGTTATTGACTCTTTCTACATTTAAAATCTCAGTCTGCCTAATTTCTCTTTCAGTCTTCATGTTTTCAGTCTGCTGTTTCAATTTCTGCTTATTTTGTCTATTTGTCAGTCAGGGTTGTTTTTCTTCTAACCCTGTCTGTCTTTTATGTAAAGTCATTATTGCAATTTATTTAAATGTGTAGGTGTTCTTGTTTTCTTTTTTTCCTTTTAACTCAAAAAATGTTTTTCATAATATTAAAAAAATCCTCTTGCTGTGTATAACATATAATGCTGGTTCTACAGAAGAAAAAAAGAAAAAATCTTTTGTTTTACCATATTTAAGAACTGAATGAAATTGTTGAATATGTTGTTGATAGAAAACACACTGTCACTCAGCTTATTTATGGATGGATTTTTTTCTTTGATAACCAGTGTTTCTCTGGCAGCATATGTTTGTGCAATTCTGCAAATGCACTGAGGTCATTTGTGAATTGCATTTTAGCTATTCAGTATGAGCTGTACTAATTTAATATGTTGTTTTTAGGGTTATACTGGATGTCTATATGAGTTTTTCTATCACCTTTTATATTGTATTTATTAAATCAAAGTTGTTTTTTTCCTCCTCTTTGTCCTGTCCATCTTATCTGCCTCACACAAGCCATCATGTATGTGTATGTGGTTTTTATCCCAGAAACACTAACTTGCCCATTCAGTTCTGTTGTATTATCTTTCTAAAGCTCATTAAGAAATAATTAACCTCGTTCAATCTTGCTTTAGGCAGATTTCCCAAATGGTAGTTTGTATTCCTGACTTACAATGAAAAGAGAGATAGTGGACAGCATGAAAACGCTTTTGGGAAATGAATACAGAATTAACGATAACATTGCACTGTTGTACTGGGCATGCAATTCATTACTACAGTTGAAGCTTGAAGGTAATGTTTAGAAATAACAAAGCAAATGGAAAAAAAAAATAACAGAAAAAAATGATTGTGCAGTTTTAAAGAACTTGGGGGTTATTCAGTATCAAAGAAACTTTACAAAATGTTTGCCTTCAAAGTCAAAGAAATATAAGGGATATACAGGTTTTGGCAGAAGGGGCTATTCAAATCTGATTCCACTGAAATTATTATTATTTACTTATTCATTTTTTAACACTGCATTACACGTAGGTGGCGATATGGTGGTAATGTCTTTAAATCATGTACCCTCACCACCAAAACAGTGTTAGTTAGAGAGAAAGTGTATATATCAGACAAAGGATGCTGAATTTGGAGCTGCCAGGGAGGAGGAAAAAAAACACCACAGAGAAGGTTCATTGATGTAGTGAAGGAAGATTTGCAGATAGCTGGTATGACAAAAAAGGATACTGTAGGAATGGAGTGAGATGAAGGCACTGTGAAGACCCCTAAAGAAAGTGGCTAGAAAGAAGAAGTAAAGGAAGATGTTTCTGGAATGTCCACTCAACTGAACTTACCTTACCCTTTCTGTTTTTCTCTAATCAATATCTATCCTTTGGAGTAATACATTTTCTAGCAATTACTTGCAGAATTAAGTCTAGATTTAAATTAGGGCTTCAATACAAGTAAAAGAAAATCAAAGAACACATCTTTTGATTCAGTACAGTGAAATTGAACAGTGAACTGCTCTTATTTTGTGCTTTAGTGACACCATCGGACATTGGACAGTTTGTGTTTGAATTCTCCCTCCCCCATCCTTACACAAACATATATATTATTTTTTGCACATTTTAAGTTAACAAATATTCCAAATATGCAAACTGATTATCAGTATTATATAAAGAAGTGCCTCAGTGCCTCATACATTAGTGTCTCCAAATGGTTTTACTGTAGAATGTCTAACTTCAGGTATTGTAGAGAGCATGCGTACAGTTAAAGTCATCAGATGTCACCAAATATAAACATGTTCTATAAATGTATGAAGGTACTTGAACATTGTAAATTAAAGAGGGTGTACAAAGACAATTTGTCTTTAAGTGCTACAAAATTAAATAAAAGGCAGTATGATCGTGCTGTGATTGGTGACAGGAGGTGAAGTGGTGTGAAGTTTATCTGACCTAAACGTGCTTTACTTGCTCCTCCAGCGTTTCATTTCCTCCTGCCCATCTTTGCTGTTTAGTGATAATGATCTCGGCAGGCCACAATGAATAATGCACACTTACCGTAATGGTCAGAAAACACACACACACACCTGAGCCAAGAATTTGCACACATACACACACATACACAAGCACACACATATAGAGATGAGCTCATACATGAGCTTATACTACGCACATTAGCAAACTTTCCAAATAGTATGCTCACACTTAGACATGAGCTCATCAAAGCAGGCACATTCAAAACACATACACAGTTTACTGTGCACAAACACACACGTTTGCTTGCGCTCACACATGCGACAGGGCTAATTCCTCCATTTCTTAATGATGGGCATAAGAGAGTGGGGAACATAAATTATTAAAGGATACAGCAATTAGACACAAAACACTGCCAGTGAGACAAACACATGCTCTTACTCTTTGAGAAAACTCAAGAACTTCTGTAATAGGTTATAGGCACAAACACAAAGAGTACATTTTTGCAGACACGTGAAAATTATTTTAGACATTTTAGGGGCAGACTTAAATGGACAAGTCATGCAAAGCCAGTCTCATTAGGTGCACAAACTGAAACATGAATCAGTGTTATTGCAGTTCTGTTTAAGAGTTATAATATTGAAGCTAATTATAGGTGGGCTTGCTGTTTATTTGAAACTCAGTGAGAAGAATAAACTCAGTATGTGTCTTTGAAATATAATCTTTCATTGAAGATGATTACAGCCTTGACATTATGAATCGCTCAAAGCTGTTTTGAGAATATGATTGTGGTGTGTGTACTGCATTTTATGCTTACAGGGGATTGCTTGTGACACATAAAAGGTCTCTAACTCTAATCTAACACATAAAATAACTGGATTCAAAGTTTCTGATCACCAGTGCTCAGTTTTGGATACATTATGATGCTATCTTTCATCAGATAACAGGGATTTTCAAAAAGTATCCTTTGTTCCTTTGACCATTTTAAATTGCATTGTCAAATGCTGCAAATCCCTTCATTCTCCTTCCTGTTTTGATCCTTCGACCTCCAGGTTAATGACAGGCCAGCATCAGACATCTCCAGCATCAAATACCCTCTTAGAAAAGGTATTAGAAAAGCTTATTAAATCTACCTGCTTGTGTCAATACAGAATTCAATTCAATACAGCAGTCTAACTTGTCCATGCTCAGGACACATTTCATAGGAGACATGTTGTCTAATGCAGTTTAAACAAACAAACAAAGAAAAACCAAAACAGATCATTCATTTGAGGCCTCTACATGACAACACTGTTTCATATCTTTAGATATCTGTTGGATACAGGAACCTGGGCAATTGACTGGTTTCCAATGCATAATGCAGGATATAGCAAAGTCAAGGGCAATGTGTACACCTTTTTAAGACACAGATGAGACTTATGCTTTCATAGAACATTTGTTACCTTTCTGTAGATTAAGGTAAAGGGTTTTACAGGCTATTGAAACTGCATTCAGATGCAAAGCCAAGCCATTAAACTGGGATTAATGGCTTCATGGGTAAATGGAACATAATTTATTCGATTACAAACTGGTGTCATAGGCTGAAGGCTGCAGGGTAAAACGAAGCAGGATGTCATTATTCATCTGATCCTTGGTTTAATGGCTACTAAAACTGTGTTTGAACAGAGCAACTGTTCAGCCTGGTTGTATTTCGATTGAAACACAGTTCAGGCTAAATCAAAATAAGTATGAATGTAAAGGTCCTTCTCGATTGTTGTTTAACTTATTTCCAGGGTCTCTAATGTAATTTTATTGAATTACATATTGAATTTTTTTTTTTTACAAAAAAATTGGAATTTCCATCTTTACCTACAATTTTTGACTGTTAATTCTCTGTTTGTTTATTTTTCTTTTAAAAATAATTTGTTTATTCCTAAAGCCTTTCTCCAATCTAACTAAAACAGCCAAAGTTCACTTTTTGCATTATCTACTGCTTCTAGAAACAGTCCAAGCACACACACAAAAAAAACAGCCATTTTTCAGCAATAAGTAAATGTTTTCTGTTGTCTGCAAAACAAAGAGTTTCAAAAACCTTCGTAGTATTGCGTCACAATCCATGTTACCTTGCAACCCAAAGCCGAGCCCAGCCCCGAGCCCAGCAACCCAAGTGGAGCTCCACCCACTTCAGTACAAGAAGACCGTCACGTTTGTTCTGCTGGTTTTACTGCTGAGCAATGTCTGCTGGAAAAGGAAAATCTTTTGTTGTCAGCTGCAATATAAAATGTGTCTATATTGCCCCTGTTCCGACTCGCTACCACTCTGCTGGTGGCTGCTCTCCTATTTAACAAATGTTGGTTCGGACCCGCTAAGTGCCCCTGTCCCAAAGGCAGAACCCTCAGAGTTTGAATTAATAACAATATAAATGTGCATCAGATCCGCAGACACTCGGTTGGTGGGCGTGGCCAACAGCAGCTTATTTGAATAATAGTGGCATAGCCCTAAAATCGCTCATTCTAAAATGAGTTAAAACAGGCTGAACTGATCAGACGAAATCTCAAAATCTGAGAATGATTTTTAGTATTAAATGTAATGTTTTGTGTAGTCCACAGACATATCCTAACTTGTTCAAGAAAGCATAATAGGTCCCCTTTAAAATTTTGGATCTTTATTCCCAGCCAAGAGGAAAAAGAAAATAAAAAAGGGTTGGGGTTTATGATTGATAAGGACCCAAATGCAGGTACACATTGAGGCAAATGGCAGGCAGATTGCAGGAACCAGTATGATTTAATTTTAAACAGACAGTATAAACTAATGGTGCCGTATCCTGGTCCTCCAGGGCCACTATCCTGCATGTTTTAGTTGCTTCTATGTTAATCACTCATTTATTCAAATCAGATGTATTAAAGTAGAGAAACATCTTAGATGTTTCCAGGACCAGGATTGGGCATCACCAAACTAAACTAACAGGCTGAACCAAAACTAAGGCAACTTACTAACAGGCAGAGTCAAGAAAAGGGCAAAAATCTGACAAAAGTAATTGCAAACCTAGGGGAATTAACACCGGGGCTGACAAGACACAGGTGAAAACAATCAAGCCAATTACTGGGGCAGAACAGCAGAAGGCAACATGCAAGGGCAGAGACCATAGACTAAAACACTTTAGTCCTAGGTGTTAAAGGCTGACAATACTGTTTCAGCCCACCTAGGCTTTAAAATCTCCATATCGCCCTTTATCAACTTTCCTTTCTCTCAAATAGCTTTAGTTCACCCTCTAGTATCAAATTAAGAAAAAAAAATGCTACTACCTAAGTTCCATCAGTGTAAGGCATCAGAGCTCTGCTGTGCAGTCTGTAATGATCGTGTCACTGCTCCTCTTCTTATCATTCTTTCCTTTTCAGAGGGTTAAGGACCCTCTTGCTTCTTTCAGATTGACAGTCACACTGTGTCTTCACTCATTAATTGGAGTGTGGCTCTTGAAGAATCACTTCACAGTCTTCCTCTGTACCACCCATTCCTGATTGCTCATGACCTTGCCTTTATTTTAAAGGAGAAACTACTTGGGCTTTACAATGAACTCATTGTAAATTAGCCTTTATGAGAATATGTGATGCATTCAAATGCATGAAATTGCTAATTGTAAAGTAGTTCATGTATAACTTGAAAAAATCTATCTTTGCAGTTTAAACATTTTAAATAGCATTTTCTGTTTACAATCCCAATTTACCATATAATTTGCATTAAGTTTATACATTTACATTGGTATTTTTGGTATGGTTGGTATGGTTGCAGGCATTCTTAGGTGATTGCAATAAAAAACATAAAAATCTGAATGTTCCTAGGCCACATGAAAATTGATCCGTATATAATCGCTCTTGGGAATTTTCCCTTGCAGCATCACAACCAGTCATTTACTCTTCACCCAGCGGTTATATGATGTGCTCACTCATACACATTGAAAGCTGGTCATTCTGAAGGCACCCACATAAATGTGTGCTTTTTGGTTCTTGGGTCACATTCAAGGCTGAAGAATTTTGGCTGCATTTTGTTAAAGGTTTATAAAATGGGTGTATTCAAATGTCTGCACAACTAATAATATGGGTGCATCCTTTAGTTTTGCCACACACCAAAACCCACTCTTCAGTTCCGTTCTTTTATAGAAACCAACAGTGTTGTTTAGTTTATGATACCATACAACCAATAAGTGTGTGTTTTTTTATATAAATTCACACCCTCTGTGAGAGATTGAACTTTTAACATTAGTCCTATAGTATGAGAAATGACAAGACATAAACTAACTATTCTGCTCTGTTGAAGGTTGTTTTAAAGACCTACATCAGAACATTTTCAAAAGAAGTGCAAAAATCTCACGAGTGTTGTAACAACATGCTGTTCAAAAAAAAAAATGGTTTCCAGATAACATTTTAGGTATTGATTAATTCTTGAGATGAGTGTGACATATATATATATATATATATACATAAATATATAAAAACTGTATCTATATTTTTCTTTCAGAAATGAAACTTAATAAACTCTACTTCATCTCCTGCATTTTCAGGGAATCCAAGTGTGATTTAATGCCTCATATAGAACCTTTTCTTTCAGTTTTCACAGTTTATCAGAACTAATGGAGTAGCTCAAAATTGTACAGGTTTTTCTCTGATTTCTTGGTCACCAAAGGGACAAATTAAATTGTGTTGAAATGCAAAGTATATTCACATCACAAATAAAAAAAGGAGGATATTTGTATATTTCTCACAAAATATTGCTTTACAACACATAAACATATTGTACAAAGACATCACCATAGTAAAGGTAGCTTGTTTACTTCTATTAGTTTTCTAGATTTATGTAAAAACATCTATGCCAACCGGATTTGGAATGATTGCATTCAACTGGACTTGCAACTTGTCCAGACTTTACCCTGCTTTTCGCACAATGACCGCTGACGATAGCCCCCAGCTCTTGCGCAACTCTGCATGCAGAAGTCAGTAAGATGGATGGATGGTTGGACACAGTCAACTTTTGCCTCATACTGTTAGACTCTGATAGGTTCAGACTACTGAATATAGCTTGACTTTCTGTAAAATGAATCATTTCATTATTTTTATCTCAAAGAATGCAGCTACCCTGTGAGGAAACATATTGCACAGTTGGGGGCAAGAAAATAAAATAAACTTTAATAATTTTAACAGCTGGTTGCAAAGAAAGTTGTAAAAAATAAACATAAAAAAATGCCTAAACGGTATGACAAAAGGTGCTCAAAATAAGACAAACCAACAAACTACAATATAATTGAGAGAAGGACTTTTTATTTATTTTTTTGTTTTTTTAAACAGCATGCCAGACATTTACAAAGGAAGAAACTGAAGGCTTTAATGAAAACCTACTGCCTTCTAAATAAATCACTATCTCATTCTTATATCATTCAGTATTCACAGCCATGTACACAAACAGTAGGATACGATCACAGTTACGTTATCTCCTGTAGACTACTACACCTGACATGTTGTGCTGTTGATAAATTATTAATTTTATCAAGTCCTCATAAAAACTGTTATCTCAAAACTACCCTGAAATGTAATGTCATTACAAGAAAAAATTGCCTTCCCAGTTCTATTTTGTTTAAACTACAGCTGGGTTATCACACAATCCTAAAGGCTGCATATATTTGTTTACAACACTGCAACTACTGTGAAGAGCAAATGAAATATAAAAGGCAGTGGTTTGTGTGTGTAAGTGCGTTTTAGAGCTTCAACATTAGTGTTTGCCAGTTTATTTTCCTTCCACCTTCATCTGTTTTACTTTCTGCTTGCCTTCTTAACGTTCATTTTCACCTTCCTCTATCCCATTTCCTATTTTATTTCCTCACCCACTACCCCACCCCCCTTCTCTATCTCTAAAGTGATTTAGTATCATGTGATTAATGATGGCCATTAGAAGCTTCAATATCACCGTAGCTTAGAGTTCACCAGATACGGCCCATGTAGCATCTGGCCATCCGTGTGTTCCTGTGTGTGTCTGTGTGCGTGTGCGTGCTAACTGTATTTCTGCATCTGGTTTGCTGTGCCCGTGAGTCTGCAAATTACCCTTCAGTGAAAGCAGAGAACCACACACAAGTTTTTTTTTTTTCTTTTTTCTTTTCCTTGTGGATCATTTCTGCGCATAAACACGCACACACACACACACACATTCATATGCACACATGCCAAGGAGTTTATTAAAAATGTAATTAAGGTTCAGACACCTTGAAATGGTGCCACAGTACTTTGTTTACTGTCATCATTTTCCAAATAATGAGCAAAGCTGAAAACATAGCCTTTGAGTTCCTGAAATAACATGGCCTCAAATATGTTTACAGCGGCTAAAATATGAACTTGTTTCTTTTTAATGGCACACACAAGAAAGAAAACCTGGCAGTTGTTTTAAATGTGTTTAATGTTGGGCAAAATGTAGTTTATTTGAGTTGACAGCAAAATGACTTTACCCTAATGTTATTTTTTGCTTCTCTGTCAGTTTGAATTTTTCACGTACATGGCACATTTATTGGTAGATATTCATTAGACATTTAAAAGGCGAGAACAAATTGTATCTAACATCGCAAATAAGATCTGTTTACCTCACTATGGCAGATTTATATTGTTACATAATTATGTTTTGAAGATCAAATTTTGACTAAAGAAATCTCTTAAAAAGACATTTAGTCCTGCAGAAGAATAGGCTTACTACAAATACTCTGAAGCACCTCTGATAAGCTTAAAAAACTTAATATAAAGCCTCAGTAAGTTTATACTAATGACAGTGCACTATCACAGTTTTTATAACCTGGTACACTGTTGTTTGTAATTCATAAAAAGTTACTTTGTCCTCTGTTTTAAGCTGATAAGAGGATTTGAAGGGTTTAGGGCAACATCATTTTGCTCATTGCATAATCTACAAATTTACTGATCACTTTTTACCTTCTTTCCATTTTGCAACACGACCTTGGATCCCACTCAAAATCCTGCAAGTACTTAGTGAATCCAGATACAGTATGATACAATACAAAGTGAAATACTTCAGTGTCTTTTTGGGGAAATTTGTTTTGGATTTTGCATTGCCACAATAGCTGCCTTCATCAAATATCCATAAATAAACCAAATGAGTCAAACTGAAATAAACTACAGATGTTTTTCTTAACCAAAAAAAAATATATATATTTTAAAATAGATTTAAAAATGCAATTTTTAAATTTTCTGGGGAAAAATGGTTTATCCACGTGCCACCACACTATTACACAAGCTCATATAAGCTGAACAGACAGTGTTATTTAATGTTAAATTTTACCCTCTGTACAATGTACAATCAACAATTTCAAAAATACTATATCATACTGCTTTGGTGCATGGCTAAGGTAAGTAACACAATACACGACTGGTAGATCAGAGAGGTGGCAGATTGCAAAATACTCATGCAGTGTTGCCAAATTGGGAACTTTGTCTTTACATTTAATGAGTTTTCAGACCCCTTTAGTGACTATTTTTCAAAAAACGACAAATCTGGTGACTTTTTCTGGTGTTATTGGAGACTTTTGGAGACTGACGTGAAAGCCCGTTTTCAACTAACTGCTGGTGTTGGCCCCTCCCCCATCCCAGAGCACTTGCAGGCACTCACTAAGTCCTTGCACAGCGTCCCTCCCAGCTGCAGTCAGTGTAGGGGACATACACTCATAACCAGACTTGCACATGTGTGACACTTCTAATGACTGATCTATAGCAGGATGTAAATATAAAATCTTCAATATCTAAAATAAATCACTGCACTAAAATAACTTTGAGTGTCACTTTTGCTAGTCTCAAGCCTGGTTAAAGGTTTAAGATTGGAACTGGGACATTATTAACCAAGAATTAACAGAAGAAACTTTATTTTCTCAAACGTATTTACTGTAGTGCACTGTTTTGCTCACTACATTGTTTTACATATTTTGCATTTAAGTTTCATTACAAATTTCCTGTTTTAGTAGTTTGTGTTGCTGTTTGCACTTAATAAATGTGTGCAAAAATGTCACAGGGTTGTGATTTTTAATCAAACCATAAAGCAGTTCTTATGGCAAGGGTGTAAATTATCAGAGGCATTCAGTAATGGTTTTGGTGGGCTGATTGATGTTGAGTCCAAGCATATAAACAAAGTACATCTGAAAACAAATATGAGGCAGAACCCTGTTTCATGATGATTGAATAGAAGTCGTGTAGATGAGTAAAAGTTCAGTTTTCAATCATTTTGTTAGATTATGGAAAAGGTAACAATGTGTTATAGGCTTTAACATCTATAATAGTGTGCTAGTGAAGTAGATAATTCTGAGCCACTTTAAAGTGCAAATTAGAGGTGTACAATAATTTCCCTCAAAATACGATAATTTTAAGCCACTGGTACAATTCTTCAACATTCAACACTAGTAGTTGTCATCATTGGATGTGGTTTCGCAGGATGCATCAGACAGACATCTGTCCTCTAATTTACCTCCGATTAAGCCTGTAATTTTTTTTTTTTTACTTTTTTTTTATTCCATAAACACATAATTGTGCTTTTACGTCATGAGGTGATAATTGGTCACGTAATCTGGCCTAATTAACTAAGTAGAATGTGACTGTTTAGAAAATTCAGGCTTTTGTAAACACCTGTTTGGGTTCATACAGGTTCATTTACTGCTAGTGTGGTTAATTTATCAGAATCTTTTGCTCCCGTCCTGAAAAGCAAATATATTTCCATCCGCAGAATATGTATTTTTTGGGAGTTTTTTTCTATTTAAAAATATGTTTCCTTTTAGTAAAGGCAAAATACTGGCATATGTTATCCCGGCATGTTACTCAAATGTACTGTAGATGCTATCTTGGAGTCATCTCATGTATTGCACATGTACTGCTGCAACTGTCCACAGAATGAGAAAGGGCTCAGAATGTGTCTCTTCCAACAACGGATATCACTACCAAGACTCATGTAGTTGAATTTAATCACATTGTTCCATCAGAAATAAATGTTGATGTTCAATTTGCTCTAGTTTCCACATGCTTCTGGCCTTATATTGCCATTTGCCATTTAAGGCATTTATAAAAAATACTGAGAAGTTGAGTGAAATGCTGAGGACAAAGATATGGCTGAAAATTAGAATAATCTTCAATATTGGTTACCATTTGTCCATCTAAAACCTTTTATTCTTTATCCTTCTTCGTTTCGTCTTGTCAAGAGGTTGCCTGCCCTCTGGTCTTTCTGTCTCTGTTCTCTTCTCTCCCTCTGTGTCAATCTGTCCCTCTTTGGCTAAGGACTGTCACCTTACATTTAGTGTGAGGAGCGATGGAGAGGAGAAAAATGTGAAACGGAATCAGAGGAGAGGAGGAAGCAATGCATGAGGGGAGTGAAAAAAGAAAAGACATGAGAACAGTCTGGGAGCTTAGGATGGCAGCTGAGATGGGATTTTGGTGTTTAAGGTTTCAGTGTGTGTGTAGGTGCATGCGTGTCTGTCCAGCTTGCATTTTGTGTCTTTGTGTTTGTTTGTCTGCAAATCTGTTTTTATGTGTGTGCGCGAGCAGAGACGCACCCTCAAAGAGCGATCCACAATGGGGGGTCATTCATGATTTCATCACCCAAGCTCTCTCAAACACTTCTCCTTTTTCTCAGCCCCTCTTTGCTTCTTTCCCATGCTCCCTTTTCTTTTTCATATCTGTCCTGCAGCTTTATTCACACTGTGCTTTCGCTGCCCTTTCCACTATTTTTTCTATTGTCAAGCCTTCAAGACTACTTATGTCTTTCTACCTTTTCTTATCAGTGGATTTTTCTAGTTTTCTTTCTGTTTCCTCTTGTCTGGCTGCATGTCCATTTTCTAACATTTTCTCATCTACTTAACTCACTGGTTTGCAAAGATTCTGCACCCAGATTATTATTATTATTATTATTATTATTATTATTATTATTATTATTTTAATGTTTTTTTCCGTTTCTTCTTCTCATAGCATAACTCATGCACTTTTTTTACCATCCCTCAGTAACCTTCTCTTTCCTTTCATTTCCAGCCTTTCTTTCTGTGAAGTGATGCACAAATCAACCCCACTGAATGAAATTCTTACAAATTATTGTCTTCTTTATGTACAGTAAATATGTGCAATCTTAGAAACAGCCAGGCACAAAAGAAGCATGAGGAGCTGTTATTGACATTATTCTGCAATAGGGTTTTTGTGCACATATAAGCTCTGACTGAGCTTTGGCTTAGTTAGAACGAAATAAAAAAAAACAACAATAAAGGAAGATGTGCTCAGAGTTGTCATTTGTTTTCTACATAGCTTCACTTTGAAGGTAACGTGAACTTTATGTTTAACTAGGTGAATATATTGCTACAAAACACTGCTCAGAATATTTATCTATGATTGACACAGCACATCACAGTTTATGGTGACCACAGTGGCTTCAAGCAGCTCTAAAAATTCAAGAACAAACTTTAAACTAAAACAAAAATTTGTTTTAATTATTTCCCTGGCCTATTTAGGCAAACCACTTTTGTTTGTTTCTTTCTTTTACATATTCAGGAAAAGGGAGACTGCAATGTGTATTTGAAAAAAAAAATACAGATCAATGAAAATATCTCTGAATTCTACGGGCTTCAGTAATTTTGCTTGACATGGAAAGTCACTATAATATGTAGTGGAAGGTCACTCTTAGAGCTGTGTACATTTAGAGGTTTTATTAGGAGACAATTGGGTTTGAGGGAAAATGGGGACCCTTGATGCACACTAAGTGTGCATGCGAGGAAAACATTAAAGAAAATTTTCTTTTTTTTTTTGGTGAAATTATAATGTTTGCAAAATATAAGAATATTAAAAAAATGTATTTTTCTTTTCCAAGTGAAACATGAAATGCCTGCTCTTTTAGAAAATAACACATATATACACTAATACAGAATAAAAGGACTTTTGAGTGATTGAGTGGCTCTTTCAGTCTCAGCACAAAATGCAAACACACTTCCTAACATACATACACACCTCACTGGCATGCTTATTTGCCTGCACATGTCCTGTCAGATCCAAGAAGGCATTTTTTAAACACTAACAAGGCGTCCATTCACTTTGGCCTCACGCCAGCCTAAAACACACACACATGCATGCTTACACAGAGAGACTCCATCCACGGACTAAAACTTGCAAATTATTGCAACATAATGAGCACGCACACACCTATGAACACACTGACATGCACACAATCAGGTCTATACTGAGAGTTCTTCAATTACACAGGAATATTTTCATAGAAAATTCCCTAACACTCCAGGTGACTGACCCCCTGATGCTGAAAAAATACACACTTCCCTCGCACATTCTGACAAACATTTCCGTCAGCCAGATGAAGTTGCCCTTCAAAGTGACCACACAATCAACAGCAGCACAGCTTTAGACAAGATCTCATCACAGCTTTTAGGTTTTTTTTTTTTTTTTTCGTTTCTGGTGTCAGATCTTGATGCAGCCTACGTTATATTGTTTGAATAGTTTTATGTGAATTTGGGGTGGTTTTATATGTCTGTAGTTGATTGGTGACAATGGTGGTATATTTTTTATGCCACAGCACTAAGTGGTTAGCAATGTCACATTCTATTTGCATCCAACAACAGAGCTTACCCTTTTATTCTTTGTATCACACAAACAAAAACACAGACAGTCAAACATAAGCTTGTGTTAACTTTTTATTCATTTTTTTTCATTAGAAATGAAATCATTATATCATTTTCTACACTAGTGGTTCACAGTAACTTAGTAATTCCAAGTAACTCAATATTAAATCCACTAAAAAAGAAGAAGGGAAAAGTGTGGACTTGTTTCAAACTTAAAATTAGGTAAGTTGATTATCCAGTGAAGTATTGTATACAAGGAAACATACAGTTAACATATTTTCTGGATTTTGGGACTTATCTTTTTGCTCTTAACAAGAGGATCTGAGGATGATTTTAACTGTGTTTGTTTACAAGAAAATGCCACAAGGCAAGGCAATTAGGAGCATAATAAGAAAAACAAAGATAATCTAAATCACATTATATTACAGTACATGCAGAGAGCCTCATTCAGGACTCGCAGGAGACTACCAATTGCATTTCTTTTATTATGTTACTTTTTCTTTAACCAACGTTGCTAATGTGCTTCACTATCTAGGTTTAGTTTTCATTCTGTTGTCCATTTGGTTTTCCATTTTCAAACTTTCTTGTTTTTTTAGTCTAAACTCAAAAGAAGATTAAAGCTTTGCAACAGCCTGTTTAGAGCATCAGCCCATTTTGAATATTCAACATTTAAATGGACATGAGAACAACGAGTTGTGCTCAGTACAGTTTCAGCATAATGGAGAGCAGACCTACACCAGCGCTCAACCTGCCAAAAGCCCACTAATGTGTTTATAATGAGGAACAAGTGTATTATTACTAATGTCACAATGAATGAGTTTCAAAGTGAATCATCACAGATGTCTGCTCTCTTAATGCACTCCTTTTCTTTTAGCTTCCATGCATGCACAACATTTTGTGAAAGAGTCTTTGTAACATGGTGGAGTAAACATTTTCTCATGTTTTGACTAAGGGCACTTTTTAAAATGTTTGATTCCCTTCTAACATAAAAGAATTGAAGCTGGAAACACTCAGTACTGTTTGAATGTTGTAGTTTGTTTATGTAAAGAATTTTAAATCCAGTTTTATCCCATAATTATTAGCAAGTAAGGGTTTTGTACATTCCTTAAGCTTAACTTTTCAGTGTTGGTTACACCCCCTTTAGACTGAATGATGACTCTGCTACAGTGTTAAAAATCGTACAAAATGTGGATAGTTTTTGATGGGATTTGGTGAGGCCTTTAGACTTGTATTAAGAAAGCAGTGCACTCTCCAGTTTGCATGATAGAGGATGGACCACATGGACCGACATGACTTGGCCATGGGAAATTTGAAGCAGGACAGGTCAAGCTGGCCTGGTACCTGAGCTGAGACCATGATTGTGACAAGATCATGGATACAAACAAGCACATATATAATACTTTTGGCAGTATAAATGTGCATGGCGTGAACTTCCGCCGCTGTATCCTGACACAGTTTGAGAGAGTTGTCTGAGGGCAAAAATATAGAGCTTGGTGAAGGCCACTTAGGGACAGAAAATAGCATGGAAAATGCTATTTGGGGAGTACTATGAGTGTAGCAGTGTCACGATTGTCTTTACACTGAAGGAGGTTTCCAGATTTATCAGCTACATTTAAATAAATTGTGGAGCGTGTAGGGTCATGGTTTTTTTTGTTGTTTGTTTTTTTTTTTTTTCTGAATTACTCGAAAGAAATAAAAAAATCTCTTTTTTTTTCCTGTCAGCTCTAACCTACATTTTATTTAGACTGAAAAAGCAGCCCAATCTGACCACAAATGTCCAGGGTGAAGCAAAACAGCAGACTGTGGTGTTATGACTGGTGAGCTGCTGACCTGTGGTCTTGGCCGGGAGTGTCCATGGCCTTGTCCAGTCTGCTTCAATGTGGGTAGCTGATTGATGTGTTGTCAACCTCAGAGGCTGTTAATGATAGCAGGTAGTGTTTAGCTGCATGGAAAATGAAGCCATGGACCTCAAGATGTCCCACATTCAGTTTTGACTTTGGGAATCTGTCATATTGTTGTTTCCAAAATGATGGCATTCAGCTCTACAGAAAACAAATCTGCTGAAGTAATGAGGGGTTAGCATGAATAAAATACTAGAGGACACATTCTGCAGAATCCAAGCAAATGAGGAAATAAAGTTTAATTTCATGATGGTGTTTACAGACGGAACACTACTAGTGGTTGTTGGACAGAACTAACTGTTATAGTGAAAAAAAACAAGGCTGTCTGTCTTTTGTTAAGTCTCTGGGGGCTTTTTGACTCCTTGGGTTTTAAAACCTATTTTTTCCCAGACCCTTGCTGTTTTTCACTGAGGGTCTAGTCTGTTTGTTGAAGTGTGACTGGTGTCAAATCCAGGTCCACTGCAGGGAAACTGTCTCAAGTCTACCTCAAAACAGTGATCTGGGCTTCACTTCAATCAAACTCCAGTGCGATCCCCCAGGGTTTTCACCAGATGTGAAACTCAAACCCTGCCTTTATTATTATTTTATTTAAGTTAAATAGTGTGAGTCAGTAAATACGTTACATCAAGGCCGTCTATCACTGTGCATAACGGTGTGATAGAAGGCTAGGGGAAATGAAAGAAAACCCATTATTATTGAATTTTAAATAAACTGGCTTGTATTATTGAAGTGATCAAATGTACAAAATATCCTTTGAGAAATATAATCATGTATTTTAAATGGCCCCGCTTTTTTTCATTTAGCAAAAAGTGTTTTCAGATGGTAAATGTTAGAATCAGTCACCCACACACAAATGTTGTCTAAAGATAAAAGTTTAGGAAAAAAAAAAAGTCAACTTTAAATAGGCACTGACTATCTATCTATCTATCTATCTATCTATCTATCTATCTATCTATCTATCTATCTATCTATCTATCTATCTATCTATCTATCTGTCTGTCTGTCTGTCTGTCTGTCTGTCTGTCTGTCTGTCTGTCTGTCTGTCTGTCTGTCTATTGTGCATGTGTGTGTGTGTGTGTGTAAGTGGGGGGGCTCAGTTATTGAATCTTATTTATGTTTATTTTTTTTTTAATTTTTATGAAACAGTCTTGCCTAAAGTGATGATACGGAGAAGCTATAGTGTAATCTTCTGTTTAATCTGCTAATCCCAATAATTATTACTCAGCCATTATTTCCCTATCATAATCCCTTCTTTTGACTTGTACCACACATCTCGGCTGAATCCATGTGTCTTTACAGAAAAAAAATAAAATAAAAAAATGTTTCAAATCAAAGTATTTTGAACTCACAAAATTTTTGACTTTTAGTTTTACAGAAATAATCAGTAGACTGTTTAAACAAATTAAAAAAAACAAAACAAAAACCAAAAATTCCTACTGGTGAAAATGTAGTTTTTCTAAAATTGTGTATGTTTCGGTGCACTAAGACACTGACGTCATGGGATGTTTGAAAAGTAGACCAACAATGTCACAGACTCTGCTACATTTAGAAATTAGAAAGTTGTAAATATTCATACTTTTTTTTTTTTTAATGTAAGATTCGTTGTTCAAGCTGTAACTCTCTTGGCCACTTGTGAGACACAAAACCAGCTAGAAAAATAAATTCTGCATTAGTATTTGGAATTGATTAATTTTTAAAAAAGCCATCTGAAAAAGTCTAAATGGCTCAAATATTGCATAGAAAGTTGTCAGCCAATGAGGACTGCTGACAGTTCAGGTAATATTTCTTTAATTTTAAGAATTGCAAAACCACCTACTCCCTCTTAAGGCCCTTTTTCTTTTTTTGGTAAGAGGTATGAACAAGTATCTAGGGTCAAATGGAAACTTTGTTTGTAATTTATGTAAACAGCAGAAACATATTCCAAAGAATTTTTTTAAGGAGACCAAAATGCATTTTACACAAGGCATCACAGGCTTGCACCCAGATAACATGTTGTAGGAAAAAAAATGCTTGTATCTATAAAGAACACTCTGAACTCATCACTTAAATACCAAGCAGGTGTCAAGGAGGCCTTTTGGAGCTGTTAACGGCAGAAAAGGGCACTTTGTAACCAATTTTTGAGAAACAGGCTGGTTATAATTTTAAAAATGTCAAAACGGATGAGCAGTTTTGACCATTCAATTTCCAAGAAGGATTTGTTTTTCAACTATTACTGTCTGGAGGATATTAATGTTTCGCTTAAGGTTTCCTTCTGCCGGGTTTTAAAGCTAATTTCCTAAATTATTACAACAAGAAAGTGAATTGCAGAATAATAATGACAAAATGTAGTGTTTTGCTGTTGGTATCATACTGCTCTGTGCACAAAACTGAACAAGTTTATTTTACAAACTGGGCATAAATTTTGTATTTTATGTTCCTATTGCAAGAACTACAAGATGATACACACAGTCCATTTCAGATATGACCTCTGATAGAGCATAAGCGTGAGAGCATCTGATCATGCCCCGATTCAAAAGAACAGCTCGTGCTTAGACCATAATTCATTCATCCAGACCACTTAGTCTTATTAGTCTACAGCAAAAGATTGATATTTCAAAACCATAAACAAGAAAACAAACAAAGAAGCCTCCATGGCACCATAACTCAGGCCCAGGCCACTTAACGTTATTGTAAACCAAATATTTAATATTTCAAGCCATAAAGTAAAGTAAAAAGACAAGCTCTTTATCCAGTGAGAGTACTATCCATCCTTCTCATCTTCCCTCCTGTCTTTGTCTTCCATAAACAAAAACACAGAGTTCAGTGGCTCTAAATATCAAATATCATACAAATGTCTGTCCACAGTAAGGAAATGGAACCGGTAAAATAAAAAGGACAATATACATAAAAGGTATGAAACAGAATCAAGAGAATGGAGAAAGCATGAAAGACAGAAGAAAATGAAAAACAGGCTGCAGATTTCATGTGTGGATAGAAGTAAGAGTGAAAATGCTTTTCAGAGATGACCAAATCCCAACAAAAATGTGATGTGGGAGGACATAGAAAGGCCATTAACAAAAAAAAAGCAAGAGGATGTAAAAAAAAAAACAACTCCATAGATTTAACACAAAAATGAAAGAACATTGAGAAAGTGTAAAAAGCAGAGATAAAATGAAGTTTTAGGAAGAAGAGGCAAGGAAAAAAGGTGACTCCTGCCTTAATGCAAACAGGAAGTCAGCTCAAACGTGGAACACCATCAGTCACCTGCTAATAACTGACTCCCTAAGTGTTCTGTTGTGAGGAAGACAGGTGCTGCTGACTTGAATCTGTTTTTATAGAACCTAGTAGTCATCATATGTAATTTTTATAGGTCCTTTAAATGTTTAGCTGTGTTTTATAAACATCAAATGCATGCTTGTGCACAAAGTATTTTTTAAAAATTTGAAAGAAACAGCTATGACTCCATCATTTCTCAACATAAGATGCTCTTAGTTTGAAACTATGGCATGAAAGGCAGCGTGCAATATGCATTCGGCATTATTGTTCATGCAGGTACAAAATAAATAATTGGTTTAGATTTTAGCAGTTGATTCTAGATTTCTTGGACTAAATTACTTCAAATTTTCAGCCACAGACGGTATACTGAAGATAGGGTAGTGTGTTGTTATGCAAACACCAAACAAACACACATGCACACAAGCACACACACAGAGAGACTGGATCTTATTTACCTCTCTACGCTCCACTTGCATTTGACAGAAATCCCCATAATTAGTTTGGCTGAGGCTCCTCCGCAGTTTTTAATGGAGTGAAATTATTTCAGCGCATCAGCATAGAGGTTTTGAAAAGTTCATCCAACCACTCAATATCGCAAAGCTCCAACTTTGTGTGTAGAGAGTGATATGTCGTGTGTGTTCCTAAATTTGTGTTGTGTTTATATGAATGCGGTTTTGTTTTGAGATAATGACTTATTGATCTGATGACTTTCAGCGCGGGAGCCTATCTGTTGGTCAGTGTGTGACATCTCTTTTTCTTTAATTCGCTTTGCTTCACCATGCTCAAGATTCTCTGCTTCTCATTCTAAACATCTTTCTATTGTTTTCTTGTTGTTGTTTGTTTTTGTTTGTTTGTTTGTTTGTTTCTGTAACTTCCATTTGACATGGATGGCTGTGCAGAGAAATACTAGATGAATCAATCTGTTTTGTGGGATTGCTTGAATAAGTATCATACAGCGTTAGACATTACTGAAGCCCCTATACCCAGTGACTGTCCCACTTTTTTTTTTTTTTACTTTTTTTGTTGAGTGCCACTAGATCCTGCACCATATTCTTCATGAGTACTGCAGCTGTTTCTAAATAACTCCTTACCAGAGTGATGTAAGAAGCTAGCAAAGCCACATTAAAAATGCACTTTGAAAAATTAAGTTAATTTCCACTCTAAACTTTGCTTAAATCATTTTATTTTGTTGACTTTTAGTGAGACTGATTTGCTGCATTTTAATACTGTGTGTGATATTTTATATGTGATCATCTTGCGTCCTGTAACGTTGGCCACCCTTTTAATAACATGAAGTGCTTTCTAACAAAGTTGTTTGAGATGAAGGCACTGTATAAATAAATGGATCTGAGCCTTTGATGGCAAGTATCCACGTTGCACTTTTTGTTGATGAAGTATTTATTGGATTTTCTATGATTCACGCTCATGTCCCCATTCAGTGCATATCTCTTTTAAAAGCCATAGTACCTCTGTAATAGGAACTATAAATAATGAGCAGATCTCATTTTGTAAGTGAAACAGTGAAAGTTGTCTCCACAGTGAAAAACATCAGAGGGTCTAAAGTTTTGGAACTATTCCATCAGTGCATGTTATCAGAAGAGGATGATTAATTTGAACAAAGTTTTCTCATGTGCCCATAGAGGCTTTCAGCTTTTGGTTGGAAAGTCATCTTTTTTGTGATTTTGGTCAAAAGAAAAAATATTATTTAATCAATTTTGAGTGACATAAATGCAGTGGTACACATACAGGTGCTGGTCATAAAATTAGAATATCATGAAAAAGTAGATTGATTTCAGTAATTCCATTTAAAAAGTGAAACTTGTATATTATATTCATACATTACATACAAACTCATATATTTCAAATGTTTATTTCATTTAATT
>NC_051443.1:21819613-21832005 GCF_001649575.2 Kryptolebias marmoratus
AATCATCAAAATTAAACGAAATAAACATTTGAAATATATGAGTTTGTATGTAATGTATGAATATAATATACAAGTTTCACTTTTTAAATGGAATTACTGAAATCAATCTACTTTTTCATGATATTCTAATTTTATGACCAGCACCTGTAAATGCAAAAAAACAAAACAAAACAACAAAAAAAAAAAAACAGGAGTATTTATCTTCTACATCTTGGTCAGTTTTAAGTCATCATATCCCTTCCATGAATTGCCATTGGAAAATGGCACTTTATTTTTAAACAGTCTAATTTGTCTTTTAACATTTAATAGTGTTCCAACCCTTAGAATTATACAGACCTAAAACAAAGAAAGTGTTTACAGTTCATGAAGTGAAATTAAGTTTGGCATTTTACTTAATTAGGAATGTAAGAAATATTGACATGTTAAGTATTAGACTAATCAATTCAGGATCAGGACTAAATAAATTGCTCTCATATGTGTTGATGTGTTATTTTCAGTAAATTGAGTCCAGTCACCAGAGTATTGAAAAACTATGGAATTTACTTTAAATAATTTCCAGGTGTGGATACATGAGGGAAAAAAAGAGAAAATAGAGCATAGAAAGATCAGTGTTTCTAAACTTTTGTCTTTTTTAAATTTTTAAAAGGTAAAAGCAAATTTTAAATGCATAATAATTGTTCAGTCAAGCTTTTTTTCATTAATTATAAATAAAGAGACACTGTTACAGTTTTTAGTGCACACTGTGAACACTCAGTGAACCTTATGCTACTTTAAAAATGTGCTATATGAACTCAGATCATTTGTCATGTTGCAGACTTATCATAACTTATTAAAACCCTACAACCTTTGCATTTCTTTTACTCTGTCCTCCTTAGATTTGTTATGTTACTCCTTGCTATCCATCTTATGTATACATTCTGTGCTGTTAAAGCATAGTCAATGTTAAAACGCCCCCCAAAATCAACTGAGATATTTGAAAATTCAAGTCTGGATTAGTCTGGAACTTTGAAATGGTGAATATGTGGGAATATTTAGCTCAGCCCACAACAACCTGGGAAACAGTAGTGAAATGCCATGTTGTGAATCTAGTTGATTTATGTGGGTTTACTTTTTTAGAACATCTTGCACAAATTAAAGGGAATTACACATTGAAAATATTTCACATTTCTGTCAGATCCATTGCCCTTCATGCTTTAATTAATTAATTAATTAATTAATTAATTTATTTATTTATTGGGTGTTTACTCACTGCTTGTTTTAGGTTATGTTCTCACTGTAAATGACTGTAAGACGTATTGTTTGGCTAAAGGAGCTGCAGAAGGCTTTTGTTGCGACAAGTTGTTCTCCAAAATGAGTGCAGCTGCATGAAACTTGTGGTAACCCCTTCTTATGTGGAAAAAAAAAACATTGCCCTTTGGGATTTGTCTGTGTTTGTGAGGGGGTGCTGTTGTCCGATGCCTCTAAAGGAGATTAATGAAAGGACTACAAACAGAGAAAGAGGGCAGAGACGGAGGGATGAGAGAGAAGCCGCAAGGGAGAGAAGCTGATGGGGAGGAGGGTGTAGCAATGGGTAGGTGAGTGTGTGTGTCTGTGTGTTTCTTGGAGAGTCCTGTGTGAAGTCCATTCATGCCCCGCTGAATGGAATTCTTTCTCCCTCTCTGGTTTTTCCTTTTTCACATATTCTCATTGCTTCACTGGCCAACTCTCTCCATCATCTAGTTATCCCCACCACCACCCCACCTCCCCCTCTCTTTTTCCTTTTTCTCCCCTTATCTTTTATGCTTTATACCCCTCTCCTGCACCACATTCCTCCTGTCCTGCCTGTCACGGCCTTATGTCTGTGATGTCATTCAAGACAAAAAAGCCAAGCTTGCCTGGAATGTGATACTGACTGAAAGGGCAAATGAGTGAGACAAAATGGGTGGGAAAGAGTTAAATGCAGAAAGAAACTTAGGGGTAAAATGTTAAAAGCCATGAAAATGTCAGCACGGTGAACGACATGAGACAGACAAATGATCTGTATGTTCGAAATAAATATAAGACATGTCCAAATATCTTCAGTTTGCAATATTTTGCATTAGTCTTGTCCTCTGTTGCAGGGAAACATAAACATTTAGGTTGGTTAGGAGTACTTGTTCTGCAAAAATAAGAGATGTGGAAACTGTCAGGGCGTGGGAGAGTTGCAGAGGTTGAGACAGGAGCAAAATGAGTGAGGTTAAAGGGACAGGTGCGTGCTGGTGTTCTAAAAGCTTTGACAAGTCAATTGTTGTGATTTTTACCGGTCGATTTGTCCCATTAACAAGCTAGCCGCCAGTTAGGGCTTCAACAGACGTTGTACCCAACAATCAAAAAGACTAAAAAGGATCTTTTAAATGCTGCAATTTGAATTAATATTTCAGGATTCTCCAAGATCTTTAGCAAATTCACTGTAAATTTCAAATAAAACTGTTTAAAAAAATCATCTTCTAATCACTGAATCACCACCTTTCAAACCTACAATTGGCAGAGCACTCCTCACAAAATCTTCCATCTATCAAAACATCTTTCAAAATACTGAAACATTATTAATGTCCAATTATCCAAATGCCACCAAAAGTGTTTTTTGCAAGACAAGCGTATAAGCACGGTAGTTAAAGTTTAAAAATAACTCACTTCAGTTTGTGTGAAATTGGTGTTAACATTCTAACATGCAAAAACACATTGTCAAATAGTCAAACTGCCCCAACTTTATTACTTGTTTATTTGTCCTAAAAAGTAATTTTGTCGAACAAGATGATTTTGGTGTGTAAATCTAACCAGAAGCTTAGGCTTAAGAAACTCTTTAGACTGCTGAAGTGTTAGTATTTGATTTCACCTTGAGACAACTTGTGAATTTTTCATTTCATTCCACTTCACGTTACATGGTGACAAGTGAAAATGTACCTGCTTATATCTAAAATGCATCATTACCCTACACTTTATTGTCAATAATGAACTTGGATCAACTAATGTACTCAGTCATTTTTTTAAATCCAATTAAAACAGCACAACACCTATTTGTAAATTAAATAATTTGATATTTACCAAACTACTAAATGACCTTTTTTTAACTGCTGCAGACCAGAGCTACTATAAATGAAGTTAACTACATCAGAAGTGTGATCTATTGTTTGTTAGCTCAAGTCTTTTTTTAGTTACCATGAGACCAGATGGCAATGTGTTTCTTTTGTCATTTCACCTTAAAGGCATTATCCCAAGTTAACAATGATGTAGCTGCCATGAATGCATTTATGTTTCCATAACAAAGTTGCTTGTGAATTAGAAAAATGCACTAAATGATCTTTAAAAAATTAGGGGTCAATTCATCAAGAAATCAGGGGTCATTTCCCAATTTACTTACTTTCCACTGCTTGTGTTGCCAAGGAGAACTTTCGTGTTGGGTGTTTAGGAACTATTCTGATCCTGTAGGGAACTGAGTGACAGCAGTCTCTCCTCCTGCACTGAGATGCGTGTTCTCACATACCAGTGTTGTCACTGGTGTGCACGTGCAAATGAATGAATATGGAACATATAGTTCTCAAGGTCTTCAAGCAGCTGAATGAATAAATCTGCACACTACAGCTTTAAAATGCCAGAAGGAATCAATGAGTGATGTTGAATGTGTTTCCCATAATCCTCACTTTAACTGCTGTCAAGGTTAGAAGAAATAAGTGAGAGTACCACTGTGAAAAAGCTAAATGTGATGGGAAAACTAAAGAGATCAAAACAAATATAAAAACAGACAATCTTAATAGATAGAGCAGCGACAATAACGCTGTGGTCACCACAGTCATATTCTGACTGAAATAAAGTCCCTAAACAGTGCTGTTTATGAGTGACCACACACATGCATGTTTTCACACAAACATGAGTGTGAATTCTGACCTCTCTGAGGAGAGGTGTCTGTCAGACGAACATGCTGATGGATGAAGCTGTCACTGCCTGTGTGTCTTGGTTATCAAGCAGTCAAATAACCCTCACTATAGACCACACACACACATAGCGTGAACTGACGCAGGTATAAAACTGATATACTTTCAAAGTGAAAAGAATAAGAGAAATGACAGAGCTAAAAAAAAAAGAAAAAAAGTGTTTTATGGGTTTTATGTATTGTTTTGGATGGAACACCTGCCTGGGTTGTCAACCACATTCAACACAGTAGAGGAAGTAAAGCCCAATAAAGTGAAATGCAGTTCTACTGTAAACCAATCTAATGCAAAACTTTGCTTTAATCAGCAAATGTGTAATAACAATACATTTGAATATTAGCGTCTACACTATTTTTTATGATTAGACTGCAGTTCCAGACCAGTTAAGTGCACTTCCTTTTTTTTTCTTCTAACTACCTATTTTACTCCTAACCAGTGCAGGTACCTGTCAGGTTTACAAAATGCCAATTCACAAAATAATTCATGGCATGTGTTAGTACGCCTTTGCATATAAACACATCTTTACCATATTGACCAAACCCTTTGAAACTGACTCTAATGGCTTCCATCTGTGGCAGTTTGAGGTGGTGAGGCATTTGTTCAAAATGAAAGATTGTAACATTGGAAATGAGAGTGAAGCTTTTCACAATTTACAGTACTAGGTCAGCCTCCATTTGATACATTCAGACTGACTTATACTGTACGACAAAGATAAAAGCCTGTTCTCATGGTCATTAAAAAGAACATCCCAACTGAAACTCCTAATCATAATATGTTTTATTTCTGGTTGCCACAAACAGAAAAAAACAAAAAAACAAAAACTGTTTAACTTAGTAATGAAATACATAATGTATGTTTTGTTCCAGTTTGTTTAAGTAGAAAATCTATATGACTTCTCTGAAAATGAGAAAGGTCTCAAAACGGTAGGTTTTTTAACCAAGTTTGCAATGATGAAAATGAATGACACGTAAAAACTGTATAAAAGGGCAAAACACACAGACGCTGTATGACATTTTTATGTGTTCACTCAATGCTTGCACATCTGGGTCTTCTTCTTTTGTTTTTTTGGATCACTGTTTCATATCAAAAGTTCAAAAAAGGATGAGGAAAGTTTAATTTGTGAGATTGATCCAAAATTGCATAATTATAAAGTGTATATATATGTATATATATGTGTGTGTGTGTGTGTGTGTGTGTGTGTGTGTGTGTAAATGATCTGTGTTGTTACAGCCACTTCAGTTTGATGTGTTATATATACCTTAGTAGTATTAATTGACTTATTTCCAATGATGCACCACACCACAGTGTTCTCCAGAGTGTTTTCACTTAAAATACTGACTACTGTTTTTAGAACATGGTCATTTATAAAAGGGAGAATTTCATACATTTTTTAGAATAGAACCAGATGCTGTAACTGTTCTCTTGTAGATGTATGGAGACCAGACATTTATCTCCTAACAAACCTGACATTAGTTTTCATGGCACCGTTTATAGCTGACAACAAAAAAAGCACAAATAAGGCTTGCATAATGCAGGACTCCTCTAGTGACTTGTTTATTGCACCAAGTTTACGGTTGGGACATTAAACCAAGGTGATTTTATCCTTGCAACACTGCAGTCAGATTCACCACTTTGCCATTTGTTATACATGATGGTATACATGGCCTTGTATTGTCTGTACTAACATGAATCCACAGCAGAAATGTTACAACACTGTTTGAAACTTTATACGCCACTGTAAACTTCCATGTTACACTGCAGAAACTTACAAAGATGAATTTCAGAGTGCTGTTGCCAGCACAAAGCATTAAACGTTGCTGACACAATGTTGCAAAGTGCCACACTAGTGGCACTGCCTCTATGGCAGTGTTGTTACATTATTATCACAAACAGTATCCTTTTTACAGAAAGATTAAATGTTATTGTCTCGGTTAAGCATTCATCTGTTTTGTCCTAGTCAGGGTCACATAGTTGAGGCCTGTGCTGGTTGTCACAATGCAAGAGGTGAGGTACATCCTGAACAGATCGGAACAAAAAGACCTGCACAGCTAAATTTTGGATTAGATATCTTCTTCCTATGAGACAACAGCTCCAACTTCTATGCTACACTGATATCCATCCCAAATACAGCTAAACCAAAGTATATTTGTTTATTTGTGGATTTAGCATATTTTTTTTATTATTACTGTAAAAGATGCTGCATGCACAATATCTCCATAAAGCTGTAGATATGTATGTTCAAGCAACATTTAGGTAACTTAGCACCAACTCTAACTTTGGTAAGTTGTGATGGTAATAATACAATAACATTGTTAAGATATTCTAAATCTTAACAATGTTAAAAAGGCACATTTCAAGTTTTCTGTGTTGTGTCTCCCCAAATTTTGGGACTGTCAATCACATTGTTTTTATTTATCTGTAAGTAATACAATAACTACACAGTTTCACAAATCAACAACAACAACAAAACAGAATAACTTTTACCGTAGATTTACTATTTCTCTGGGAGACGTATAATGTATGTAATATTTAAAATGAATCATTAGACAGTGAGACTCAGTCAAGCTGGCAAAACTCTTTCCAATTTTCCAAGTGAGTGTTTTTGGGAACATTTAAACAAGCTCTCATCCCCACTCCTCTTCACTCTCTCAGGTGGCTGACTTGGGCCTGTGTGTACATGTATTTGTGTCAGTGTGTATTTGCTCTCATATGCATGCCTGTGTGGCTCATCCACTTCACAGTAAATTCTGCTATCCTTGGGGGTCCGGCTATGCAAGGATTACACTGGCATCCCACTCTGGCTTTAAAGCACAAACAAACACAGGTTCTACGCAAAATCATGCGCACAAAAGACACACATTCGAAAGCCTGTACCTGCACAACACACAGTGGTACATAAACACACATACATGCACATCGGCTTGGCTTTGCCACGGCTCCGGTTTTCAATTTTCAGCTCAATTACATTCCACTGTTACCTATTCTAAACTAAGATCCCTCTTTCCCCTGAGGACACACACTCTTGCACAAACACCCACCCACACACACACACTTATTTAACAGTTCTGCATCCCACTTAAGCCCAGTACTGTGTGGCCTCTTCAACTTGCACTGAGAATGAGAATCATTTTGCACTGTGGAGACTTGAGAACTTTTTTTTTCCCTGTTTACTCAGTAGAAAAGAGGGTCTAGAGATTCAACACTGAATTGTATACATGTGTTCTTTCACAACAAAACTGTGGAATAAATTGTAAAAACAGCGTTTAGGTGAAAAAATATGTAGTGGCTACACTGATCCCAACCTTTGTATTTTTATAGCAAATCCCCCTCTAATTTGTTTGAATTTGACACTAAACTGTGCACCAATAGCGCCCCTTTAAGGTCATAAAAAATGTCACAGATTTTTAATGAAAAGAATCCAAGAAGAAAAAGAAGCCAATGGTGATAATGATGAACAAAATAAGGAAACATAAAATGATAAAAAAAGATTGAGAAAAAAAAGAAGATAATGGCATTAATTATGATGACAATAAAGAGAAAGTATATTTAAAAAAAAACAAAAAAGAAAAATAATACTACAATAAACTCAGACAAAGAAAGTCACGAAACCAAATACAATTTTCACAACTCCCTTCATTAACACAAAGCCAGCAATGAACCTATTTTATTTTATTTTTATGTTGGTTGGATCCTTCAATTTGTTTTTTAATCATTTTTCTCCCTAATAAGAAAAAAATACAGATTCTCTGTAAAAGAAATTATCAATAATTAAAGGACTAGTTTTTCCTTAAAGAAATGCATATTGCCCACATTTAATGCCAGAGTTTTACAAAAAGCTCATTGTATGTTGAAAAATGACAAAGCTATAGTTGCTTTCATCAAACCTTGAAAATAGCATTATTTGCAGTCTCATGTAATATCGTGAGGTCTTATGTGAGCTGTTAGCACTTTAAATGTGTGTTGTCAAAGGCTGTCAGCTACAATGATACCAAAGTTTAGCTCACTGTCTGTAAAATTCACTGAGATATAGCCATTTTGTGGTTGTGGTTTTGTGGTTTTAAGGTTGATTAGCTGTAGTGGCCATATTGAATTTGTGTGCCTCCAAAAGTAATCAATTGTTGATGTATATACAGTCTATGATTATTTTCTGAGGGTTTCATTAAAATGCATCTAGTTGTTCATAAGATATTTTGCTAACAGACAAACATGGTTGACTTTGCTCAAAACATTGAAATTAACTAGTAAAGATGTTGTGCAATTTGTTGCACTCACATTATGTGTTGCGGTGTGATGCTCAGCTGCTGTTATGCCAAACTTTATCTCAGTATCTTTAAATCTGGTTATAGATATAGCTATTTTTTGCTTTCTAAAATAAGGATGTCCAAAATGTAATTAGTTATAAATATCAACCTAATGATTAATTTCTGGAAGTTTCATGACAATCCATTCAGAGGTTCACAAGATACAGTATTTTGCAGAGAAATAAGCACACACACACGCACGCACACATGCAAAAAAAAAACATTATTGCTCAGCCTTTGTCTTAGGTGGTGATAAAAAGGTAAATTTCACATAATTTTGTTTTAACCATCAGGTTTTGCTCACTAGTTTAATCTTTAAATGGCTTTAGGTTAAAAAAAAATTAAAAGTTGGCATGGCTCAGTTGCATGTATGCATACACACACATGCACATGTCTGTATTGCCATATTTTTGGGTATATTCCTTGACATTTTGCTTCTTCTGACCCCTAAACCTAACCATAAGTGTCATGACTAAGTGCCTAACCACAAACCTTCCTCTAACCTTAACATTTGCCTAATTCATACCATAATCCCAAAACCATGCCTTAAACCTCAAACGGGGCTTTAAAGGGGTGTGAGAAACTGAGAAGTTTTCACAAAATTCTTTCTCCTCTGATAGTCTTCAGCTCCAACTGGTTCTCATAAGAATAATTCTTCAGACACATACACATGCATACTCTATAGTTCTAACAGCATTGCAGTGAGCGTACAAAAGGAACAAACAGCCATGTAATGTGGCGGTTCCCTCTCATTGACACTGGGCACTGGAATGCAAGACAAGGGGGAGGGAAAGCATAGTGTGCGTGTTTGTGTGTGTATGTGTGTGCCATCCTGTCAGATTAGTCTAATGATTAGCATTACTGAGAGCTGACAGCAAAAGGAAGGAACAATAAGTGTCATTTATCCTCTTTTTTATTTCTCTTGTTCACTTTTTTCTTTTTTCCTGTGTTTCTTGCTTTCAATTTTTGACCCTCAGACCCCCACCATCACATTTTGTTTTTCTAATTTTGTCCTTGTCTCTTCTTTAATGTTTAACTTCCCATAATAAGTAAATATTTCTCAAAATGAAAAACAACAAAATACAAGAAAGGCTACAGAAAAAAAAATGTGCAGACAAGACATACATTTCACATTTCTCATTGTTCAGCAGTAATGCTCCAATAAAAAGAGCTTGGCTAACAAAACATAATGACAGGTTGCCATTTTCAAGACCTATAATATAGCTCTAGACCTGCCTGCCAAGAAAGATGTTTGCAATCAGCAAATCAAAGGTTTGATGTTGCTTGATATCCATTATCTGAACTGAGGACAGATGCAGAAACATGAAGGGAAAAAATGGAAAAAGTAAAGTGATGAGAAAAGGAAAGGGGGAAAAAAAGAAGTATAAAAAAGGGACAAAAAAGAGATCCAAAGAGACTGCATGAAAGGAACACTGTCTACCCCCTGCCCCCAGCTTTTTTCTTTGACTCTGGCAGAGAAAAACTGTTGATCTTCATGTCATATACACAGCATATGGTCCTTTGAAAAAAGTCTCTCGAATTGTGATCTCCAACCGTGAGCTGGCAAAATGCCACAGTTGAAATGAAAATTCCAAGCCATAATTCAGAGTGTACGTAAATGCACATTTATGACTGAAAACAGCTTTTTGTGTTTTTTCAGAATGGCGGAAACAACATTTAGAATGCACCAAGTAAAAGAAAGGTATGCAAATACTATGTTGAGTCAGTTGCAACCAAATGTCATGCTGACCCCCAAAAAGTGCCTAACTAAAACAATCTGACAGTAGGCTGTCAGACTTTGGGCGCACTTCATGGAACTTGTGCATTTTCACAACATGTGGCAAGTTTTAAAATGATCTCAAGTATAAGGAAATAAATGGGCTTTTAAAGATTCTCTTTTTCTTATGGTTATTTTATAATTTATGTTAAAGGCTCTGATTTGTTTACCATTTTTATATTTTGCTATTTCATTAAAACAACCAGTGGAAGTTTACAAAGACAACTAAAGGGAAAAAAAAAATCTTTTTAGGAAAGATTTGCACCACTCATGATGATAGTTGATATACAGTAAGAACATTGTGTTGTGGGTGTGCCGGTGCCAGAGTGCTGCTGAAGAGATGAGATCACTGTTTGTTCTACTTCTGAACTATGTACATCAACTCCTTTGTGCCTGACTTTAGCTCTCCTCTTTGCCTGTTCTTGTCTCTGTAGATGAAAAACTTGAGACCTTTTTTTCTTAAAAATCTAAGAAGGTAGTTGTTGCTTGTCTAATTTTCCTTCATAGCTCGAACAGATCTTCCTTTTGTTCTGGTTGCAACAGACACAATCATCTATTCCCTTAGTTTTTTCCCCTTGAAATATTTTTAGGTGTGAAACAAAAGTTGTAAAAGCCTTGAGGAATTGGCGACCAGCCTTCAGGCAGGAGTCTCCCGAATGTCTTGTGACTTTGGCACAGTTCTCAACTTCCTTACATGAGTCGTAGATGTGCGCAGCCGTGTCGCCGGAGTTTTGATCATGTTAAAAAACATTTGCGACAACCTTTCTCCCGAACTTCTCATAAAATGGCCGTGGGCATCTCCACCCAGTCTTGAACTCATCTGAACTTTGCTGCGGGCGCCTCCAACCAATCTACAAAGCCTTAGAGCCGTATTTTGACAGCTGCACAGGAGCTCTCCTCTGAACCAAAAACACCCGAGGCAAATGTCCAGGTCTAAAAACCACTCGATGATAAATAAAAACTATTGAAAAACTAATTACCTTCATTTCAAAAGTGTACTCCAGCAGATTTGGGCAGAAGTGGATAATAAAATACTATGCACAACCAGGAATGCAATTTTGCAAGCCATGCACGTACAAATAGGCTGAGATTTTTAGAAACTGGCCATTGAAAACATGGCTGCATGATTTGTTGGTCACTTGGTTTCAAACACTCAGAGTGTAATGAGACTACAGCTGAAATTTTCCATAGTTTCTTGCAATTTTTCCACAACTTTAAAGAGTTTTTTTTGGTTGTTTTTACCAATTTCATCCAACAGTCAGTAAGATATCACCTTAACTAGTACAATCACTGAATGATCAAAGTTTAATATCTAAAATGATAGCCTTAGCAATAGTCTCTTTGTGAATGTGATATTCTTTGCAGCAGGACTCTCAAATCTCAGTCTATGCTTGAAATATTTACTTCACCAAAAAATGTTAGTGTCAAACCCACCACTGGCTAACTGAGACATGCAGTATAAAGACAGCACAGACGGTACTTGTTTCTTTGTGGATGTTTTGCAGTCACTTGTACTCTTGCTGAAGTTGCCAAGAGCTGAGATCTTGCAGCTTGGCTGACAGGAAGTCTGAGTTAAATCGGCTTGTGCAGAGCCACTGTGACGAGGACCTGACATGTAGCTTAAAGTCTTTGTGCAAACATTTCTTTACAATAGCATTACAGTATTACAAAGAATCATCGCTGTCCTGTCACGGCCCCAGGGTGGAGGTGCATAAACTGCTGCCGCTCTTTTTTTGGCGTATGTTCAATGTTTGTGTGCTGCGTTCATACTTACTTTCAGGCTCAAACATTGTGTGCAGCTGGTTATTTACCATTTTCTTCAGTTTATTTATGTATATAAATATTGTTTTAAATTTAATTTCTACTGAAATATGACACATTCTATGACTTCTATAAAAAGAAAATGTGGTATGCAAAATAACTGAGTGCTATCTGCATCAGAATCATAACCAAGATTTACAGAAAATGACATGAACGCAGGGGTAATATTGTCCAGAGAGCGAGACCAAAACCAGACACAGAGACAACAGCTGAAGGTAAGTGTAATTTATTTACAGGTGCCTATTATAGATATATACAGTGCAATGTTCATGGAATGATCTGCAAGATAAGAGGAACAGGGTGAGTCTTGGGTACCAATCCTAATATCAGCCGAGCACTGCGAGATGGCTTGTTAATGTTCTTTTGTCCTTACAGATCCAGGAGGTGTCCAGCGGCGTGGAGGGGATGACGAAGGTGTTAGGTGATCCAGAGGTCGACAAGCCAGTAATCCTGTCCAGGTGAGTGTCCAGAGGTCCCAGGTAAGTATCCGTGATAATCGTAGTCCCGAAGCGTGGCGAAGAACCTGAAGTCAAGGTACACAAAGAA
>NC_051443.1:21833544-21838536 GCF_001649575.2 Kryptolebias marmoratus
CCTGGCCTATAAGTGATGGTAAAGTTGAACCTCCCGAAAAACAGGGACCACCTAGCCTGTCGGGGGTTCAACCTCTTGGCTGTCTGTAGATAGGCCAGGTTCTTATGATCCGTCCAGATAATAAACGGCACGGCACAACCCTCCAACCAGTGCCTCCACTCTTCCAGGGCTAGCTTAATTGCTAGAAGTTCCCAATTCCCAACATCATAATTCTTCTCCGCAGGCGTAAGGCGGCGGGAGAAGTAGGCACAAGGGTGGACCTTGTTGTCCTCGGAGGACCTTTGGGACAGGATGGCCCCCACCCCTGAATCAGAAGCGTCTACCTCCAAGATGAACTGTAAATCAGGGTTAGGATGACGTAAGATAGGAGCGGAGATGAAATGAGACTTTAACTCGTCGAAAGCGGACTGAGCTTCGGTGGACCAAACAAAAGGTTGTTTTGTGGATGTCAACTGTGTGAGAGGAGTGGCTACTCTGCTATAGTCCTGAATGAAGCGTCTGTAAAAGTTTGCGAAACCAAGAAACCTCTGTAGCTGCCTGCGGTCAGAGGGGATGGGCCAGTCAGCAACAGCCCTGATCTTTTCTGGGTCAGTTCGGTAATGGCCTTGCCCGAAGATAAAACCCAAGAAGCTGACGGTGGTGACGCTGAACTCACACTTTTCGGTCTTAACAAAAAGTTGATTCTGATGTAGCCTCTGAAGAACTGCTCGCACTTGGGCCCGGTGTTGCGCTGGATTCTGGGAATAGATTAGAATGTCGTCAAGGTATACAAAAACGGAAATGTTCAGAAAGTCACGTAGTACATCGTTAATGAGGGATTGGAAAACTGTGGGTGCATTTGTGAGACCGAAAGGCATGACCAGGTATTTGAAGTGTCCGAGAGGGGTCTTAAACGCTATTTTCCATTCGTCCCCCTCCCGGATCCTTACCAAATTGTAAGCGTTGCGGAGGTCCAACTTAGTGAAAATCTTGGCGGAATGAAGTTGTTGGTGGACTGAATCGATTAACGGGAGTGGATATTTATTTTTAATCGTGATCTGATTTAACCCTCGGTAGTCAATACAGGGGCACAGGCTCTTGTCCTTCTTTTCCACGAAAAAGAAGCCTGCGCCTACTGGAGACGTGGATGGCCGTATGATTCCAGAGACGAGAGAATCTTCAATATAGGCCTTCATTGAGTCCCGTTCAGGGCCCGAGAGATTAAACAGCCGACTAGCTGGTAAGGGTTCTCCAGGCCGTAACTCAATGGCACAGTCGTAAGGTCTGTGAGGTGGTAACGACAAGGCCCTAGCCTTACTGAAAACTGCCGCCAGATCGTGGTATTCAGTAGGCACCTTGGTGAGATCAGTCTTAGCTTCAGACACAATCTTGTTGCTTGGGGATGGTAGCGCAGATTGCAGACAGTGTTGCAAACAAAAAGGGCTCCATGAGTCAATTCTTCTTTCCGTCCAGTTAATGATCGGATTGTGTCGCTGTAGCCAAGGAAATCCTAAGATTAGCTGTGAAGATGGGGCGGAAAACACTAGAAATTCAGCTGTCTCTCTGTGATTACCTGATGTGAGTAAATGAAGCTGAGGAACTCTAAACTCGATTTGGGTGATGACCTGACCAGAAATATCCATAACAGGGAGAGGTGTGGATAATTGTACCGTCTTTAGCTGCAATTGTTGGACTAGATTGTCAGAAATAAGATTTTGTTCGGCACCGGAATCGATTAATGCGTGTATCGGGAGCTTGATCTGCTGATTCATAATGGTAGCATGGACGAATAATCGGGATCCGAGGGGTTGCGCAAGACTACCCACTAGTACCCCCCGGTCACCTAGTGAGTCTGTCCTTTTAACTGTGGACACTTAGCCCGGAAATGATTTTTCCCTCCACAATAAAAACATTCTCTGGACTCTAAGCGCCTAAGTTTCTCCTCAGGGGTGAGTCTAGCTCTTCCCACCTGCATGGGTTCACTCTCACCTTCTTTGGTTCCTGGCTCTATCTCAGCACTTATGGTGCCTTGTTCTAACCTACTTGATTGAATATTTCTCTCCCGCTGTCTTTCCCGCAGATGGTTGTCTAATTTGATAGACAGGGCAATTAACTCATCTAGGGAGCGTGGTTCATCCCTACCAGCTAACTGATCTTTGATTGACTCTTGAAGTGCATGAATAAAAACCCCTTTTAATGCGGGCTCATTCCACCTGGAGGCTGCAGCTAAGGTACGAAAATCAATAGCAAATTGAGCCACTGAACGCTGTCCTTGCCTAAGATTCCATAATTTTTGTGTTATTTCGGTCTCATTGAAACGGGTGCCAAAAGTTTGCTCAAAATCTTCAATGAACTGGTCAAAAGGTGTTAGCCGAATAGCTTGAAAGCTATATTTGGCTTCGGCCCACTTTAGTGCCTTGTCCCGAAGTAACCCAATGATGTACGATATTTTGGATGTATCATCAATGAAAGACTGGGGAGCACGAGCAAAGACTAGCGAACATTGCAGCAAAAAACCAGCACACTTACCGATTTCACCGGTGAAATGTTCGGGAGTAGGAGACGGTACCTCACGGAAATGTCCGGAAGTGTGTACCGGAAGTGACGATGCAGTGGAAGCGGAAGCGGAAGTGGATTCAGCGGCGAGTGGAATAAACGGTGAAAGTTTTTGGTGGATATCCTGAGTGAGAATAGTTAGTTGATCTAAACGACCGGTTTCAGACTGTTGTCTTTCACAAAGTGCATTTATCATAGATTCATGTCGGGCCAGCAAGGAAGCTGCTTCGGAGCCTTCGGTTCGGGGAGAGGTGTCCGCCATCTTGGACGCGATTCTCCGAACCCACATAAAACTTATCCAGATAATTACTAAAAGCAATTAGACGCGAAGGTAGGTTCTCAATACTTATTTCAACACAAGTCCTTACTCAGTTCTGGATCTGGAGTCGCTCAGGACAATTGTTTATGGCTGGAGCATTCTGACATGAACGCAGGGGTAATATTGTCCAGAGAGCGAGACCAAAACCAGACACAGAGACAACAGCTGAAGGTAAGTGTAATTTATTTACAGGTGTCTATTAGGGATATATACAGTGCGATGTTCGTGGAATGATCTGCAAGATAAGAGGAACAGGGTGAGTCTTGGGTACCAATCCTAATATCAGCCGAGCACTGCGAGATGGCTAGTTAATGTTCTTTTGTCCTTACAGATCCAGGAGGTGTCCAGTGGCGTGGAGGGGATGACGAAGGTGTTAGGTGATCCAGAGGTCGACAAGCAAGTAATCCTGTCCAGGTGAGTGTCCAGAGGTCCCAGGTAAGTATCCGTGATAATCGTAGTCCCGAAGCGTGGCGAAGAACCTGAAGTCAAGGTACACAAAGAATGTAGTCAATAAATAATCACTTTAGGTTAGAGACTGTGGCTGAGAATCTAACCCAGGTGGTTCGATGCTCCAGCGAAGGGCTGGTCTAAGTTGGAGGCTTAAGTACTGGCAGTCTTCATTAACTGGAATCTGGATCACCTGTGAACAGAAGGCCTGGAGGAGCCAAGGCGGGGCTAAAAACTCCAGATCCCTACAGAAAATACATTTTTGACTTTTCTTTGTCTGTCTATCTTTCTGACTAACCTTGAATCTGACAGCTGAATTTAAAATAGCCAGCTGCTCTGACTCAGATGTCAGGAATTTGTGTGGTACCTGCCTCTCTCATCTCTTATTTCCTGTGAGTGATGGCAGTTAGCTGTTTGTGCGTTTGGCAGATTGACACCTCTGACTGGTCAATCCCAGCCTGTCACTCATCCCACCATCTTGGACATCGGCAGCTAAAGAGGCGACTGTCGGAGCAATGACAGAGCCCCAGGCGATCATTGCCACGGCAACACAGAGGTATAACTCTCCCTGAGACAAGAGCCATCTCGACTCAACAGGCGTAATATGCTCAAATTTCAGTCTTGTGCAATAAAACCCTACCTACTGCTTAGTAGTAATGATAGTCTTTTTGGTGACTGACAGTTTTTTTTTTGTTTGTTTGTTTGTTTGTTTGTTTTAACTTTTATTGCTATCTCCTCATCATGTCAGCCACAAATGGTTCCTTCTTCATCAGTTTTATTTGCCTGCACTTTTCTCAAAGTGTCTTGTTCAGCAGCATTGTGATATTCTTTTATTTTATCCTTCACTTTACGTCATGCAATTTAGAAAGTATGGCCAAAGTTGTTACAGAGCTGACAAACAAAGCTGTATAGAAAGCATGTGTTGAGTCACAAAAGTGCCTTGTGCTATCTAGAATATGAGGTGGCACTAAAGTTATGTTACAAAGTTACAAAGTTAACAGAAGAAAAAAACTGGGCTTTGAAATTGTTTGATGGTTTATGTTTGTCCTTGCAATGCTGGAGCCTCGCTGCGGCAGTTATATGGCAAATAAAACGAAATGGGATAAAGTGTGTGAAGTGTCCAAACATGTGAGGCAAGAGCTTAATAAGTTAAAATACGGAATTCACAGAAAAAAAAAAAGATTGCTTTTAAATTAACAAGTCACTCAGTACTGCCACTGTGCCATTTCCAACTTTCCTGGCAGTTTTATTGCTGCTCTGTCCAGATAAATTATAATGAAATATAGTAAGAATGAAGCAGCTTGAAAGGAATTCCAGGCCTCTGGATTCAATGCAGTTTCTAGTTTCTAGTTTCTGCAGAGGAGTGAGGCAATTTAAGTACACACAAAGGACAGAGTTGGATGGAAATATAAGTAAACATTTTAAAACTCTCATCTATTCTGTAAGTGAGAGAGTGCATGATGTGTGTAGTTATTTTGGCTACAGGATTTTTTAAAATTATTTTATAGTTTCAGCTGGTGTAGATTCTCTGTCATCCAGGCCATGGTAAATTCAAAAAAAGTTAAAAAACAAAAACAACTGGACTTCTATTCTGTAGCTGAAGACGTTTCGCTTCTCATCCGAGGAGCTTTCTCAATTCAGAAATAGAGAGTGTGGAGTTGAGCTTTTAAAGCTGAGATGTGATGTAAGCT
>NC_051443.1:21839680-21862565 GCF_001649575.2 Kryptolebias marmoratus
CATGGCGCAACCATGTTTCTGTCTGAAAAAACTGTCATTAAACTTGAAATAAGTGGTGGAAAGGCAGAGGTCCAGCAGGGTGCAGATCTTTGACTGGTGGAAAGATCTGCAGGCACTTAAGTAATTTTGTCTGCACAAGAGAAACTGAGAGATGGGGCGCAGGGTAATTTAACTGTCCAAATATAATGTTTGTCTTCCCTCACAGCTGCAGAGGTCAATACAAACCTTTCAACATCTTTCCCTCTATTTCTTCCTATCATATGATAACCCTGGTCTATTATTACTCAGATATTGGTTAGGTGATCACTTCTGTTGTTTCTGCAGAGCTAATTAGTGAAAACCATTAAGCAGTTGAATTAAAAAAGAGGTAATAAATAGTTAACCTACTCTAACATGCTCACATAAGCCTTTTCTACTTTTCTCTTATCAACTCCTGATGCTCTCATAAAGTATTCATCCTCCTTTCATTCATTCATCTTTCACACGGCTGTTTCCAATTGGCTTAGAGACATTCTTGGAATGCCAGGGCATTGTTGTTTTGTGCAGTGTGTGCATATCTCCCCTCTACCCCCCATTCACTTCTTCATGTTAAGGAACAGAAAGATGGGAGAGTAAGAAAAAAGATGGATACTACAAAGAAAAAGTAGAGAAACAAAAACAGAGACAAATGGGGTTGTTTTGCAACTGTGTTTTAGTTCTGATAGTGTCGTAAGTACTAGTCACTTGCTTGCAAGCAAACAGGTAATTGTTCTGTCTATAATCATCTCATTCCTGTTATTGGGGGTCAAACCCCAAAGGAGATAGGGGAATGTGGATCCGCTTTTTGAAAATTTCAAAAAATGGTTAATCATAGCATCACTGCTGCAATTTGTTGAATTGCCAACCTGCTTGGACCATTCTGGGCCAAAATGTATATTGAGAGCTAACAGCTTAAAGATTTTTTTAAATCTTTATTTTATGTAAACCTAAATCCTGATTTAGACCTGCCTTTCTCAGTGTCTCTGACCAAAACTCATGTGACACCACCAGTCCTGCAGGAGTGGAGGGTAGTTGTTACAGCCAGTTATACACATCCCAACTTTTGTACCGTATTTTCTGGACTATAAGATGCACTTAAAAGCCTTCAATTTTATCAAAAAAGACAGTACGCCTTATAATATATTTAAATACTGATACAGGTGAACCAGCTCTGCTAGAGCACTGAAATTGTCCATTTTGGATGAAGCGTGGTGCATGCGGTCCGCACAAAGTTACAAAAATTGGGAGGTGCGTGACAATGCACCTTATTGTCCGGTGCACTTTATATATGACAAAAGTTTGAAAATGGACCATTCATTGACAGTGCGTCTTATAATCCAGTGTGCCCTATAGTGTGGAAAATACGGTAACCTATCACATGAGGCACAAAAAGCAACTTTGCAAAACAAGAAGAGCAGCAGAGCAGTATCTGGAAGCAGGTTAATTTCTATAGGTACTCATACAACTGAACAGAAGTGAACAGAAATTATTGCATAAACTTTAGAAAAATATTTAGTGAAGATAAAACTATATGAAGAATATACCTCCTGTGCACAGCTTTTCTTCATGAGAGTCCATCTGCAAAAAGTTTTTTGTTTTTTTTTTCAGTAGCAACATCTATAGTTTAAAGAGGAGAACTGCAATGAGTTCTGCACATTTGCACCACTGGTATAAATGACATCTATAGCCTTTTAGTGTCATCATTTGCCATGCCATGAGTTGGGCGCCAGTATAATCGCAGCTTGAGGTCATGCACAAAGCTCGGCAAAGATTTATCACTAGAGGGGGTGTTAAAAATCCTACAATACTTCTGTCCCATAAATGTTTTTTTCAAGGAATACGAAACTTGGGAAATTACAAGTTGGCTAACATAGAAGCTTAGGGACACAATTATGTTCAATATTACCCCTCCCTAACAGCATGTTGGCAGCTGATGTGTTTTCTGGGCCATTAGCTGACTCGTGAACCAAGAAGTCTTCTGTTTGCAGGGTCTGCGGGGTGTGGGAAGGGACATGTGTCAGGTGATTTGGACCCCTTTCATAACTGTTTGCTGTTTTAGTTGGGTTTTTTTTGTCTCTTCTGTTTTTTACATTTTACAATCCACAGTGTTTAAAATTACAATTGAGTAACATGTAAATGTTTTATTATTAGGCAGAAGACACTGTTGACATATTACTCAGGCAGAGTCAAACCTTTTAAAGGGACAAACCAAAGTACCATACAGACAAATATTTACTGTTTTATTTCAATTACACCTAAATAAAGTTTTATATCACTATCACACACACAGAATACTGTCATACAAACAATCCTACATATCCACATTCACTTTAGTGTAGCTTTGGGGTACCAGTTAAAAATAGTGCATTACAATTTCATTACTGTTACCACGACAGCTGGTCTGGACAAAAAGGCACCACAGCGTCTCTATGACTTTGTCCTACAGTTTTATTTACATTCCTCTTTTTCCCATGACTCATGAGTAAGTTAATCTAAAACGCAGAAGGCCCAGCACTAGCAGGCCGAGTCATGCAGAGACCGGAGCCGTATACCTACAGGCCATTGAAAGCAAGAGAAACTCCTGAGAGGATCCAGTCCTTCACTGTGGGCTTTCTAATGAGAATAAAGTTCAAACTAAAAAAGATGTGCATGATAGATAAATGGACTGATAACTGAATAGCTGGATGGAGAGCCATTGGGACACCCATGTCTTGTTTTTCCACACACTTAACTATGTTAGTCAAAGTTTGTAGCCTGTTAAATTGATTCCATGAAAGCAAAAATCTAATCAAGGGGAACATGAGTGAAGAGTATGACCTAGCAGGGTTGCAAAGGTTGTAATTTTATGATTTTGTTGAGGGCATCAACCTTGATTTTATTATAAAAGTTGATTAGTAGAGAAATCAACAGAATTTTTTTTTCTGTTGCTGTGATAGGGAGAGAGTGCAAACACACACTCACTGCACAGAGACAAATGAATGCGCACACACACTGAGTTCCATAAGAATACACATACACTGAAAACACCAAACAGCAGGGAGGCTACCAACACAACTAAATAGCAATTACTACAGTGTCTGCAGCCTAGCAACCAGGCTACTGGATGTCATTGTCTCTCATCACATTTCTTGGTGTGTGTGTGTATGTTTGCACACGCCCTCCTGTGACAAAGATCCTTTATGGCGAGACCCAGAATTTCTGTGTGACAGGTTTGGATTAGTGCCGCAGAAGAGGAGAGAGTTTGGAAAGAGAGGGAGGACGATAAGAAGCTTTTGGCTGCTGTTATTATTATGTTTAAAAACAAATGTGTTGCTCCGAGGTTAATTACATCCTGACTTTGATCATGCAATCTAATCCATATACAAGTGAACATCTGTATTATTTTCCGGCTTCCTTGTTTCAGTATGTGTTCTGCATGTCTGCTTATCCTAAATGTATGTTGTCTTTATGAGGAAAGGGATTTAGTTGACATTAATCTGTTTTTGTTTTTTGGTTGTTTTGTTTTGTTTTTTCATGTATTTGAACATAGTTAAAATATATCCTGTAGAATGTGATTAAACTTCACTAATAGCTCTGAAACATTCAAGTATACATATTGAGCCTACATACTTGCAGTCTTTAATCTTTCTAACTAAAATAGTAATAGATAATGATAAATAATAATAATAATAATAATAATAATAATTATTATTATTATTATTATTATTATTATTTAAAAAATAAAAAATTGGTGTGTTTTTATGCTTTGTTTTTCAATTTGGGTGATTTTATTTTATTTTTTCAGTAATATTCCCTAAAATGATTAATAATAACTGACAAAGTTACACATCTAAAAGTGAGAAAATTTGCATCCACGTTTTTTCATTAAACCTTTTTTCTCTCATTTTCATTATCATTTATGAGCCCATGTCTGTAACCCATTACCACTTAAAAGTAATCCACCATAACCACTTGTGCATGCACGCTCATGCAAACGTGCAGGTCTATATTTCATGAAGCTAACAAAAAACATCTTCACAATCCCCTTTGATTTAGCAATTTAAACCAGCTGATGAAAGCAGACTAATTCAAATAACATTTATTCATGAGCTGTGTCCTGTGTGCCATTCAGGTAATATGTCAGCGCAGTTCACAAAAAAAGTGGTGGGGGGGGACACCTGCACAATGTAATTTTAATTTGAATTACTGTTTCATGTGCTTTAATATTCATCTTGCCTTTGTTCTCTGATTTTCTTTCTTTTTTTTTGTTTTTGTTCTACAGATGTGTTATCCCTTGTTGTTTCCACCCCTCTGTTTGAAAATTTATTTTTTTAATGTACAGATCTCTTTTAATCTTCTAACAGAAGCAACTTTGCAACAGTTTTATTTTCTGCATTGTATTTGAGCTGTCTGAAAGCTTTAAGGCTATATTTGTCAAATCTGATATGAAAACAGCCTTTTCTAGACTCTCTACAACTTTCCTTTTATTTATTCCTAACTGTTTTTAATTAGATTTGTTGTATTCTGTCAGTCTTTTTTATGCATTTTTCATTATACCATTCGGTTTTCAACTCTTTCATATTCTTTTCTTTTTCTTTTTTAACATTAAATCCCATTATTTTGCTCTGCTATTATTGACAAAGAAAGGAAGATTCACCCCCACAGCTACACTTTGAAAAATGGTCAGACTGTCACTTTTACAGTCTGTCTGTACGGTTTTGGATCTGCCTTGACTTTTTTTCTGTTTTATTTTAACGATAAAATAAAATGCCTATCATTTTGGTATCAATATCTGTTTAGGTACCACGTTATAATAACTTATAAATGCTAATTAATAGTTAATATGCAGTTATTAACTAAGCTGTAATCATTTAAAATCCATTAATAAGCAGCTGCATTAAATAAAAAAGGCCTATACTATTTTGTTTCTTGCAAGCCAACATTTCTACACTTTCTAGTTTCACTGTTTAACTACAATTTCACAAACATTTGTCAGTACATGTCTTGCATCTTGCATTTTGGTCTTTAGTGCTTCACTGTATGAAAAGTGTTTTTATAAATGGTCCTTAATGCTTTATAAGGAGCTATAGTCATAAATAACTATTTTAAGCGATTAATAAATACTTTATAAAGGCACCCTTATTTTAGTAGTATTTTTTCTCTTGTCTTTCATACATGAGGTCACTTGTGATTTAAATCTGAAAACTCATGTGTCATAAAAAGTAAGAACCTTTCTTTCGGATAACAGCACTTTTGTAGCAGGAAATGAGCTGATTTAAAGGAGTAAACACCTCTGAGTTCAAATAAACCAAAGCAAACATGGCTCGCAGGAGCACACATCTATGCTCATTCTTCCTCATCCTGGTTCCCTTGACCCAACTAGAGCTCATCATTATTTTAACCAGTCGCTTGATGCTTCCTCCGCCCCCCTCCCCTCCAATGTGTCTTTAAAGATGTTGTCTTTGAGCCAAGTTCTTAATAAGCTGTTTGATTGATTACAGCTAATTCTACAAACCCCTGCAGGATCAGTGTATGCGAGTGTGTTGATACGTCCTGACACTAATTGTGTGCCGTGATATGTTTGTGTGCGACATTTTGTTTTGCGTGACTTTGACTGAAGCTCTCAGATGAGGAGCCAATTGATTGAGATGGCCTCCATTAGTCTCTGTGATTAACTGAGTGTGATTGGATACCGTCCCCGGTATCCATTATTATCCATTATTGACAGGCTAATTAGTTGCTGCGGTGACCGTTTAAACACAGCTGATTGTGTGCAACAGTCAAATGACTCCACAGCAGCCTATTAAGGAAACCTTTAACATGTGGATGTGTGCCTGCTCGGGTGTGTTTGCCCAAATTTATCTTGAAGGTGGCATTTTCAGAAAGTGTTACGAACACCAAGATCAAACACTGGTTCTGCAGCAGAACTGCATAATTTAGTTTTGGTGATTGGGATGGTCATTTACTGTGCAAGCTTAGGCAAGTTTAGGCAAAGCTGTTCATAAGCTCATTTGTTTAAAACGTATTTTTCAGGGAAAGACACAAAGTAGATGCTGTTTTATAGCAATGAAAAAAAAGAAATAAATAAGTAAAAAACAGACTTCCTAACACTCATACACATATTCCAAGTAGCAGAGCAGTTCCATAAATAAACAACTTGAGATTAGCTGACCTTTTTCTCAGTATGAGGTTTATATAAAATACATAAAACTTTAAAACTTACAGTTACAGACTAAACTTATATAAAGTAATTAGATGGTGATTAGACTTTTTTCACCCTTTCGCCACCCTCTAATCAAAATTTAATGCATCTGTTATTAAAAATTAAAGTCTACCCAAGAAAACTCACAGACATCCACAACTAAATAAATTGAAAACATATCTAATAAAACAAACCAGAAACACAACTTAATTTGAACTGAGAAGCTGAGGAGATTTTAATGAGAAATTTGATCAAGAATGCAATATGCAATAAGGCAATGTTTAATTAGCCATAGCTGCCTTGTATTTGATTAATGTAAAGCCTGTTGCTAGGATTTAATTTTTTTCCCCTTTCTCTCTAATGTTTCTCTTGTCATCTTTGTTAAAGCCAGTGTAGTTGTCCCCTGCAGTTATCTGTTGTTTCTTTTTGCTGTAGTTCTCCCCCAGAAGCCTGTGATCACCTGTCGGTCCAACACGTACCCTAAAGGTTTCTACTGCAACTGGCACCTACCGCATCCAACGTACATCCCCACAGCCTTTGAAGTGGACATACAGTAAGTCCATGTGTTTAGTGCAAATATGTGTCCGGCTTTCACCTGTGAATTTCTGAATGTTTTTTTTTTTGTTTTGTTTTTTTAATCAGGTGAATAATTTGCTGTTAACTACACAGTGGAACTTTTAACTAAAGACAGTGAAACTATATACGGAACCATTACTCTGAAATTTTATTAGAGGTGCTTTGCTTTATTTTTCTTATTAACAAAACAACTTTGATTGTTTAGACAAATTTAAACAGTGCAGCAGATGCTCCAAAAGCACATCAAGTTTACTTTAAACACTTACAGACCTTCCCTGTGTACACAACACCATCTGCATGCTGCCTTCATTAATATTATAACACCAGTATTATAGTTTAAATAATAATTAGGTCAACAGAGACTTGGAGATAAATACATTAAGAGTAAAATTTATTGTCCATGGTCAGTCAGAGAACAGACTGTTATGTAACCACAAGGGATGCCTTTTTAAATATTTTACACACCATCAGCTTTACATTGTTCTGAATAGCTCTTTTGTAATCCAAAACAGGACATTAACTGTCACTCGTAACTCCAATTCTACTTTCTGGCATCTGGCTTTTATCTGTGATAAATGAAGTGTTCCATTAGGATTCACTATTGACTCGCTAATCTTGAAGGAATGTAGATTTGCTGACTTCAAACAGACAAACCTTAACTGTCCTTCAGCCTGCAGGCAAATGAAAAAGCTGCAGAAACATGTAGAAAAAGTAAAATTGTAAATAGTAAAATCTAAAAGAGAAAATTAATTAGGCATGAAAAACTAACAAAGCCAAATCTGTTAAAGGTCAAATCCATTTTTGTGTTTTTATGACTACCCCTCGGCTAATGATTCAAATTCCCAAATAGAAGCAGTTATTTATTTATTTTATTTATTTTTTTTTTACTGCAAAAAATTCAAGACACTACTTTGTGACTAAGTGTCATCACATTCTTTCACATAAATAGAAATTATATCAATATGTCCTTATAAACCTTGTAAAACATATCTAACCTGCAAACAGTTATTGTTTTATACCTGTTAGGGAAGTTCAGCAATGATCCTAAATAAATACATCAAAGCATGCATAACAGTGGTTCTAGTGATAATATTACATATATATATATATATGTAATATTATCACTACGACAACTGTAAAATCCTAAACCCAAACTGTTCTGCTGTGTCAGGAAGTGGTATCACTTGTAGTCTCTGACTGAAACAATGTTCCAACTTTGCTTCAGCACTTCCTGCTTTCTTTCTTCACTCCCACTTCAAGCCATGTAAGACCTTGTTCGAACAGGAAACACACTACAAGTTACTTATTCATGTCTTTCTCATGTCTGCTCTTCTTTTTCTTGACCCCTTCCTATCTGTCTCCTCTTATCTTATATTGTATTTATCTCTTCAGGCATAACCAGCGCTCACTGACAGTGCAGAAAGATCCGGTCCATAAGAATCGCTGTCATGTACGATTTCCAGAGGTCTTCTCCTCCTACCCCTACATAGTTAATGTGACAGCGATTAATGCCTTGGGGAAAATATCTAACACTTACAGCTTTGAAGAGTCCAATATAGGTAAGACAGATGTTGTGTCATGTTTCTCATTCCACTATTTCACTTTCCTGTGCCTTTAGTCTGTTCTGTGTAAAAGCTGGTAAAACATAAGTGGGCACAAATTTATTATTATTATTATTGCCGGGGCTACATGTCACCTATATTTCCTCACAGGGTTTGGGTTTAAATTAAATAATTGTAATTTCAAGGTTCTAACAAAACATTTTTTTAAGTCTCACAAATAGTTCCTTCAATCTGCAAAACATTAAAGTGCTTTATTAACGTTTATCAACAGCTAAGTTCAAGGGGAAAGCAAAGATCTTCGTGTCAAAGAGATTGACGGGTATTTGGCTGAGGAACAAAAGGACTAAAAGGCAGAGTGTCAAAGCAACTCTATGAAGATGCCAACACTTGAGATAATGCATTCGTTTAACCACAGATAACGGATTGCCTTCCTTTCTGGTTCTCTTTGGAGTTTTGTTGCACAAACAGCAATGCTTGTTGCAATGAAAGCAAAGAAAATTGAAGATGCGGTTGCCAAATAAATGTCACCCAGCATAGAGGAGAATGCACAGAGGCTGTCAGAGAGAAACCAACGAATTGTGCACTTCTTTTTTTTTTTTTTTTTTTTTTTTACCAAAAGCACCACATAATAAATAATTTCCAAACATTTTTGTATAGCAGATGCCATTTAACTAAAGTTTTTGACAGTTGGTAACTGCCACATATCAATTGTCTTTTTTTTCACATTCTTGAAAGCAAAATACCATCTGCTATACAGGCATATTTTTGTCATTTTAATATAAAATTCAAATCTAAAAGCCGGGGTTTTTTCTTTGGCTGACTTTGTAAGCCTATTTTTGAAGAAAAGCAGTTTTGATGGGAATAAATTTGTTCAGAGGACCACACAATAACAGGAATTACAGGATTCATCAGCAACTCTGACCAAAAAGGCAGTGAAGAGGAGAAATTCATTTTACAGGAGGGATGGGGAGAACTCTGATAGATAAGAGAAGCGCTGCAAGCAGTCCTCAGCTCTGTTGCTTTAGTTTTACTGCAATATTGGTGTGCATGACACATAAACAGTGGCAGACACCAATGGGCCTGTGAGCGATTTGTGTGGAGTGTTGGCTTGGGGTGGTTGCTTGTTGCTTTTTAAAAAGAGAGATATTGTGTGTGTGTGTGTGTGAGAGAGAGAGAGAGTGGGGGGTGGGGGGTACATGTGTGTGTGTGTATATGTTTTCAAAAGTAACCAAATGAGGCAGTGACATGCTCTGCCAACCCCCGGACACAGAACTCATGAAAATGCTAATGGTAGCCGGATTAGCGACTTGGCTGAGGAAATATCCCTTTTAGAGATATCAAAACACCCCGCCGCTCCTTTCGTTGGATCAGCTTTTGCTTTCTTTCTTGTATGCACTTCTTGTAACTTTGCACTTACTTTTATTTTTTGCCCCTTTCTCTTTCTTCATTGTTTGTGTTCATGCTTTCATTATGAGCCAAATACTGTAGATTCTAATGAGATGGAAATCCACTTAAGTGGTGATTTTGTGAGTCTTGTGAACACTAGATTTTTTTTTTCCTCTCTGCTGATCTAAAAACATAATCAGTTCATCACTTAAAGGGAAAGTTCAAATATTTTGAATTTGTGTTTTATGGAAAGATTTTAAATATCTGACCTGTTTTGCATAGCTTTTTAAACAAGCTCATTTTGGAGAAATAAAGTTTAATTTAGGATTGATAAGCAAACAACTAGTACAAACGTTGGATGAGAAAAGGGGATTTATGCCACTTTTTTTGTTGTTAGACCAGCATTCCATTCTTTATGTGACAAAGGCCTTTGAACCTATAATCTGTACAAGACTAGGAAGTTCAGAAGTGTTTTTGTTTGTCTGTGTTTGTCTTTTTTTAGCATTGTCATTGTCAGATTGTTAAAGAATGAAATAGCTAACAAGTCTGCAAGGCACTAATCAACTAACCAACTAAATTCCTATTTAGTAATCTTTAGGGTCATGAGCAATTTGTTTGCTGTGGGCAGAATGTATTATAAAAACACTGAATTGCTGCACATTAATCCTATAAAGCCTGTTAATCTGAGTAAGAAGTGGGGTAAACCAGGGTGTACTGTTATCATTGATTAAGACAAATTATATTGAAAAATAAAATTATTAAGAAAAATGGCAAACCATTGATTAAGAAACAAATCCCACAAGAAATCATCTCATAAAGAAAGACGGCAAAGATAAAACTAACATTTTCAATTAAAACAGTTCTATACAGAAGAGCGGACCAAAATTTCTCCAAACCCATGTGTACAGCTGGTCAGTGGCTTAGTGTACTTTATATCTTAAAGCCATGTTTTAAATGTATTTTGAATTTATTTTTAGTGAGCGACATTTGTTTCTCAGCAACAGTCTGGGTGATCTCAGCACATAGCTTTCTTTGAACTGCAGTCCACTCAACGATCATTTCAATCTCCTTTTAGGATAACTCTTACCAGAGTCCAGATGTTACCATTGATCAAAAAAAGAAAAAAAAGTCAGAGGTACCAGAAGCTTCTTTTTCTTCACACACTAGATTGCAAATTGAATGTTTTGCAAATGTGGCAAAGAAATCCTTTGAAAAGACACGAAAGTCGAAATCTGCTTTCCATCCTTGCATTCATTTTTTATTTATTTTTTTGCCTTTTTAGCTTGTAAGTCACATTCATTTTCAGGGACAATGAGGAAGATTCTAAATAAATAAAACTACTTTATGTTTTCCGGTGCACTCCTGAGTTCCGAGTGGGCGTAAGATGATTTTTAACTGTCCTTGTTTATCTGAATAAAACGGACAAGATCAGAGATGAAATGTGTGTGAAAAAACTCAAGACATCTCGAGTCGTTAAATAATATTGTCAATCCTTAAGTGCCTAAATGATCAAACAATATCTTGTCAGTGGAAAGTCTTCTGAAGGTAGAGTGTAGGTTTTTGTAAATACTTACAGCAGCTCACTAAAGTATCTCCTCATTTATTGGGAGCAAAGCATCTCTGCTAGAACCTTTCTCCAGCAGGTTGCTCTAATTAAAATGACTTTTAACATTAGGTCTGAGATAATCTGTTGCTTGTGTCATGCTTTCAGTCGATGCTTAAAAAGATCGACATTTTGCAGTGTTGTGGTCAAGTAATTTACAGGAGACTGACTAACTGGCATGTTCTTGAACTTGTCATCCTATTTTCCAGTAAAATATTTGACATTTGGTTCTAAAATGTAAATGCCCTCATTTGTTTTGCCAGCCTAATCATAGCCAGTTACTTAATCAGATTCATTGTTTGTTTTATACAAAAAATGTTTTGCACTGGTTTTGTTGCTAATATTGTGAATATGCACTACTTTTTACTTGCACATTTTTTTTATTTTTGTTTAGTCGTGTTTTTTAAAAAGTGCCCTGAAAAATGTGTCATCTAGGACACATAAAAATATATTTATTTTATGTTCTATTTTACAGCCTTTTTAATAATATACAGAATAATTTAAAAGACAGGAAAAAAAAGAAATTCTTGGAGTTTATTAACCCTCTTTCTAAAACGTCTTCTCTGGCATTTTAATACTTTTACTTGCTAACATTATCCAATTTGTTCATGTGTTTGTCTTTGTTTCTGTATTTATTCAACCTTTCCAAGCACATTTACAAGAGAAATTGCACTAATGAATGAAAAGCTCACTCTCAAAGAAATAATTGCATACTGTATGTGTCTGTTATCTCAGTCATGCAGTAGTTTTTATTACCTATCATTGTCTTATTAGCATATTTCTTGTTTGTTGATGTGTGCATGTTGCCTGTTTACATGCAGCTTTAAATGTGTGACAGCATGCCTTCTACCCTAATCTATTTTATGAAAGTGTATGTTATCGAGCAGAATGATTATAATTGTGGCTATCTGTTTCGTTTTGTAATGCCATTTACGTATTTGGTTAAGAAGAGGTTTTATGTATCTAAAGAGGCAGGCCAGGGTGTTCCCTTGTGGGAGCACTCTAACAAAGACTGGGTCATTCAATATGGTCTGAAAAGCTTCAAATTGAATTTTCTCAATCTCTCTATCATTGTGTCTTTCTCAGCGGACAGATATTCAGAGACACATTGTTTGTACATACCTTTTCATCGGGGACCGATGGCTTTTCATCTGCAGCCTCGGCACAATCCCTGCAAATGGTTTTAGCTTCTTGTTTTGGCATCACTTTTTTTCTTTCTTTCTTTCTTTTAGGAGGGGGGGTGGTGGGTTAGAATTATTGTAGAAAATTATTCTTAAACAACAGTTTAGTTCAATACTCACAAAACACAGATTAATGAACTGGCAAATTATAAAAAGACATTTTAAAGTATCAGTGCATTACAGGATGGGGAATCTTGACATGTGTCAACCTTTAAAAAATCAAGACATATTATAACACACTATTTGTTTCCCCCTATAGTCCGCCTTTTATAATTTTTCATTTACGTTTTTGTAAGTACACACCACCAGTTTAAAATACACATTTTCAATTTTATCTAGGGCTGCAGAGTTGTGGTGAATGTTTAAATTTGTTGATTGGCCATAATGTCTGTGAGTTCAGCCATTTCTTTTTAACCATTAAATGAACCATTCAGTTGTGTTCAGCATGTTCACCCAGTGCTCATACTCCAATTTAAAAAATAAAAAAGTTTGTCTAAATAATAATTTAAAGAACAGTTTTATTTTGTTTGATTTTTTATTTTCTCAGTTTAAGTTGTAATTTGCATAGAGTGCACCATAATGTTTATTTAACATCAAAACTGCTTTTTATCCACCCATCACAGTTAAACCAGACCCCCCAGAGCGTGTGACGGCGACTCCGATCCGTTTCAACCCTCGAAGGCTGGAGGTGTCTTGGCAAAGCCCGGCCACCTGGCCTGACATAGACAGCTTTCCTTTGAAGTACTTCCTTCGATATCGGCCTCTCATCCGAGACCAGTGGCAGCATGTGAGTACTGCTGTGTATGTATGTGTGAAAGATATTTAACCTCAAAACACCCAATAGTTTAGCAGTTTTATTATTATTATTATGATTGTAATCAAAGAGCATAGAAGAAATATACAGAACAATTGTCTAATGTATATATTTAAGTATGTATCATCATATCAATAGAAAAAAAAAAGTTATACTTTGAAACATGGACATTATATTCATCCTGATCTTCTCATTTTTTTCTATTTAATCATAGCCACAAGCAATATGATCAGATGTCATGCTCAAATTATATTAAACTAGGAAAGTTTTAAGAAAAATAGATTATATTCAGGAAAAAAAATATATATATATTTTCCAGGGAGATTGCTTTGACAAAAGTTTTAGTGAAATGATTCCAAATTTTGGCTGTTAGTTGGATTCCTGGAAAGACAGACATCATTTCTCGGTTTCTTTGGTGTATGTTACAGTATCCCAGTAATTTCTGTGGGTTCACTTCCCTAAGGGCTTCATATAGTAAAAGCATATGTGTCCACTATAGAATTTCTAGGATGAAAGCTGTTTCTACCAACATCTAACACTGTAGAGTTATTATTGTGCATGTCAATGGTTTTGCCAAGGTGTTGTTTTAAGAGCTTTGGTTACAAAGTCTTAAATGAGCATACATTTCAACTTAATTCTTCTTTCACTTTCTCCATGCCTGCATATTTCCTGTGTTTAGTTTCAAATGTGTGGGAAAAGATAACCTGTTTCATTTTTATTTCATTTGATTATTTGGCATCACTTGTTTCTATTGGATCAAGCTAAGTGCAAACATGCTTGAAATGACTTAATAAGTCATTGTCTTATTGAAGTTGTTAATGTATAATAGCGCAAAATGAAATGTAACAACTATCATAAGTGTTTATATCAGTATGCATTCTGTCCTTCTCACCATGCTTTCCTTTTATGCAGCCATTTGAAAAAAGTTTTAAAAAGCCTCAACTGTTTGTGGCTTGAAGTGATAATTAAGCCTGACACACACTCTGAGTTTTTCTTCTCCTCTTACCACTAATCAATCAATATGTAAACTGAAACATAACCAGAAAGGTGGGAAATCTTAAGTCAATATTTGGATTGGGTAAGGACGCATAATTTGGAAATTGCATAAATGCATTCGATGACAGCTGCTCTCTGCAAGGTTTTCTGTTTTTGTGATATGCTTTGATGAATGTCTTTGTGGTCAAGGTTTTTGTTTTTGTTGCAGTAAGTGTGGTTTTCTGAAAGGAGAATTCTGCATATTTTAACACTGTTTTTTAAGGCCAATTATGACTGTGTTTTCTAACAGTCATAAAGGGAAGTGTTGCTCAGGAGTGTGGGATGTGTTTTAAATCACACAGACAGTGTTCAGTCCAGCTATTGACTAAATTTGGGGCTCATATGTATTCACTTTGTATATATAATGTAAGTGAGAGTTATGGTACCAGGTTCATGGACATGCAATACTTAACAAGTGCCAGAGGTCAAGAAAAAATGTCTGTTTCCTCGGATAATATGTGGGAATTTGTAATAGTATATATGTACAGCAAGTGTTGAGCTATGTTTGCAGCACAGAACTGGAGGGGCATATTTTTATTAGGGGAAACAAAAATTAACACAAAAGTGGGTGTGAAATAAAGGTTTAAAGATATTTACAAATTACAATCTAACTATAATATTAAAATAATATGCAATAACATCAACATGTCACCAATAGCTGTGGGTGTTTTTAGTTAAGCATGCATGATTTTTTTAAGACTGATTAATTTGCAGACAGTTTGAAAGCACTCATCAAGTTAGAGTGTGACTTATTTTAAATAATATCAGGGTATATAGTGTTGTCTACATTTCTACTATTAAAGGGAGATGATGTTTATTGTACAACAACAGCTTCTTTAGAAGTTATGAGAGTAAGGATTTTCCCAACTTTCCAACTTGGCTGAACACAAACAAAGATCGATTGATTGTTCTTGAATGATATTCAAGAGAATGATATTCATTGGCAAATCTGTTCACACTGATTACCTAAACTGAGGGAATGGATCACAAATCCATGTACACAGTTAACTGAAATTAGGCTTCTATTTTCACTTAAACACCTGGCACTTGCTGGGCTCTGTAAAGACATACCTGTCACATAATATTTTAGTTCAAATAGAAATAACTGAAAAAAAAACATGTCAATAGTTTAATTAATTTAGAATTGTGGTAACCTTTCATTTGAACCCGACTGCTTTAGTCATGTCTACTAGCAACAATGTATGTTTAACATTTAGTTTGGGTTATGGCAGCTTATGACTGCTTACTGCCATTAGAGTGGATGACAGTAATGTTTGTCTGTATTAGCAACACTGTTCTAGAAATCATTTGGATTAAAAACTGCCAAACCATGAAATATTTCATTAGGGGAAACTTAATGATGCAGCTATAATAAGACACACAGCACACTGGCTTCAGATATATTTTTCAATAACTACAGTCTCAGAGGTTAATTGAAGTGGGTATTATTGCTCAGGAATTTACCTTTGATGTGGTTTGACAGCATTGCTGCTTGAGAATGGCTTTCACATGTAGTATTTTGAAATGTGTGTGCGTGTGGAGTTCGAAATGAAAGCTGCGCTGTGATCAGAGTCATCTTTAGAGGAAACCATCCATCGTCTTGAGGAATGAAGAGATGACGGGCCCAGATACTCAAGAGTGATGGAGAGTCAGATGGATACAGGAAAATTAGGAAAAGTTTTGAAGTAGAGATGAATGGAGCGCATCAGACGAGCAGAAGGGGCGTTAATGAATAGCAGACACCCATAGATGTCCTAAACGAAACAAGTAGAGCATATGCATGACATTGACAATGACAAGCACAAAGATACATTTGAACTTTTGTGAAGGACAAAGGTGACTGAAATAGTATATGCTGCAGAATCCACATTTGAGAGGATATAATTCTCAAAATAAGCACATAAGTCTAAGATCATATTACCTGAGACTGACAGCAGCACAATGGAGGGTCGGTCAGAGAACTACAGAGAAAAATAAAATAAAATCAGGCAGGCATATGGACATCAGTGTGATCAGATGTACATAGCAATGTTGGTGTCAGACGGATAAATTGATGTAAGAGACATGAAGAAAAGAAAAGCTCAAGAAGCTGCTTTAAATAAATTTCTTAAGGCTGTTGGTTAGAAGATGTTTGCAGATCAAGGAAGATATGGGCAGTGTAAGGGAGGAAACACAAAAATACAAAAGGAGATACAAAAAAATCCATATATGTAAAGTACATACTGTCTAATGTTCGGGAATTTGGGATCTAACATGTTAAATCACGGATGTTTGTGTGTGGACTAATGACCTGATGTGCAATAATAGTTGTAATTGTAGTGTTCTTACATTTCTAAATGAACATAAGTCAAAAAACACTTGTGAATTTAGCACTGTGTTAAACACAATGCATTTTCGTGAATGTCAAGAAAATATAAGTGCTTTATCTGGTGGAAGGAAAATGGAAAAAAATGGCAGTAATATTTTTTAAAAAAAGTTTTCTTTTTTAATTTGTGATTATAACTGGTCATCTCTCTGATGTCAGCTTTACAGTAAGTGTTTGAAATGCATTTAAACATATTCAAAGTGTGAAAAAACACCTTCTTGGTAACAGACAACTTTGTACTACTGCTACAAACAATTTATGTTACAATTAATTAAGAGAGGCTATTGAAAGATTTCCTGAAGGTTTAATCTACTATTTAATCTTCTACAGGTGAACTTGAGAAATAAAAATCACAGTGTATGCAAGAAGCTTTTTGGTAGTTCCAATTTCTCTAGACAAAATGTTCCGTGCTTTGTCTCACCATGTGAGACAAATTCACATTCACATTCACAAGATTAATGTGGGAAGAAACATCAACACATCATTATTATTTCCCTGTGTTATTTCCTACATGCATCAGTGCTCCAGAAAAGTGGCCATTTCACCACCATTGCTCCCTTGGTATTCACATTCTGTCTGCCACGTCTGCTACTTTAAGTCATCTGTATTCAACTTTCCTGCCATGGGAATGGTGCTTTGTACTTAAGTGAATAATTAAAGGAAGTAATTTGGCCCACACTTTTTTTTTATATTGGCTTTTTTTTAATTATATAGTTGTCTGCATTGCACCTTTGCACCACACACATTGAATATACATAATATATATTTATTTATCTGTAAATGGTCAGAGAGTAAATGTTTAAACTTGCACAGCAATTTAAGCAATGGTCCAGTAACTGATAAGCATAATTTCAGATTGCTCAATGTTCTCCTTGTGTAACTGCATCTGCTGTGCTGTAAATGCCTCTTTGCAGATGATGCAAAACTCCACTTAGCTGTGTTTGTGTGCATGTTTCCATTCATGCAAACACAGATTATACAGTCAGATGTATTTACACACTGTGCAAAGAAATAAACACATACACATTCTTATCATTACAATTACTGAGATCCATGCATATCATATGTACATTTTCTTACATTAAATGCGTGTAAGCACAGATAAAACAAACTTTCAGTGTAGTCCAGAACAGATATGTAAAACATGGTCATTGTTTTATTGTTTTATTTAAATAAAATATACATTATTTAAATAAAACAATCCTGTTGCTATCAAGTCTTGCCAAAAGTCAAAAGAAAAATGTGTTTTGTGCATGCATATGATTTCAAATATAGATGAACAGATGTTTATATAATATATATATGGAAGAAAAGGAAGAGCAGAAATATGAAAAAAGTACAAAAAAATGCCTAAAATCTCAATTACACAAACACTAAAAGAAGCTAAGAAACACAATAAGAAAAGGAGCCGGAGCAGAGAGAAAAGGCGGTCTTAAAATTCTTTTTCCTTTAATCTGTGTCCGCTTGACCAACACAGCTTAACCATCCCTTCATTTATTTATTCCACATATTTTCTCTTTTGTCCTTCTGTTTGACATCCCGCTTCCTCACTCTCCCATCCATTTCCCCCATTGTCCACCCCACTTTTTCTTCACCTTCTTTATTTGCTTCTTTTAATTTGGTTTTCTTTTTTATATGTCTTTCATCCTCCTCTTTTTTCCTCATGACTATTTCTCTAATTTATTGTTCCACTTTGCTACAAGTCTTTTTCTGTACTCCTGAAACAATGACTCTCTCTGCCCAGTGACTCATCCACGTAATGATGGTCTGCACAGGTTTGCCAAAAGTCACTCTTATCTTAGGAGCACTTAGATAAATCATTATTTGCCGTAGGGACATAAATCTATTAGATATATAAATATACATTTGTGCACTTGCACTTTTTTAAAACCAAAGTAAAAGAGTCCTTTTAAGGAAAAATGTTAGCTCTCTGGTCAAGGCTTAAGCAAGTTGTGTTTAAGGTTAAAGTGATATCAGGGTTACAGTATGTCCTCAGGAAATGAATGTATTTCAGAATAATGTTCTCTAATGATGGTTGCCTGTGGAAGCATGTATGTTAGCTGACATTCAGTGCCCAATAAAAACATTCACCTTATTTGATAGTTTTTCTGTTGTTTTTTTTTTTTTTTGTTAACTTGTTTGTTTGTTTTATGGCAATTAAACTTGGATGTAAAATCAATTTTAAAGTATTTGTATCATTTGATTGTCTGGTTGAACACTTAGGATTTCGTACCCTTGACCTTGACATGTTTTCAAAAACCTTTATATACTCATGAATTTACTGTTAAAAATTATTGCTTAAAAGTAAATTGTTAATTTGCAGTAAATGCCTAATTGATAAAGATGTGGCTCACCAATTAGTTACCATGTATCTATGGCTCATTCGGTGTGTTCCATTAATCCATTTATCCATCCAGCCAATTTTTTGCCACTCATTCATTCTTAGGTTGCAGAGGGATCAGGTTAAGGAGGGAAACCCAGACAACCCTTCACCCAGCAACACTCTCCAGCTCATCCTGGTGATCCCAAGGCATTTATAGGATAGAGTCGAAACATAATTCTTCCAGTGAGTTCTGGGTTTCCTCTCCTCCCATTAAAATGTACTGAAAAAAAATGTACAAAGGGAAGAGCCCAGAAGACATCCTAATCCAGTGGTGTACAATCCTGGTCCTGGAGGGACACTATCCTGCATGTTTTAGAGGTTTCTCTGCTTTGACACACCTGATTTGAATAAATGAGTGATTAACAGGCTTCTTCAAACTTGAAGACCTGCTGAAGAGCAGGGGAACAACTATAACATGCAGGATAGTGGCCCTCCAGGAGCCAGAATTACACACCGCTGTCCTAATCAGATGCTGAACCACCTCAGCTGATGTCTTTTGATGCAGAGGAGCTCTCCCTAGAGATAAGTTAGGTTGAGGAGCTCCCTAGAGCTCCTCAACTTATCTGTAAGGCTGAGCATAAAAAAATGTTGTTTGATAAGTATAAAAGCTTTTTCAAGAATACAAACACAGATAATCATTTCTGCACCAGGCTTTATAATTATTTGCAAAGCTTAATTTACTATCACTAATAGTCTCCTAATTAATTTAGTAGACTGGGTACTTTTAGTGGTTTGCCCCTGAGTTGAAGTGATTTATGTTTTGGAAGCTTTCCTCCAATCAATGTCCAGATCTTTAGTCTTTGACACATTTCTCTAGAGGCAGAACTCCTTACACCACTTGATAAACCAAATAAAGACTAGCCAGTGACCATGTTTGTTGGCAAAGAGCAGTTATTTTAACTAATTACATAACTTTCAAACATACTTGCCAACCCTTAGAGTCTCAAAGAAATAAGGATGAATACATATACACATAACTTTTGAGTTTGCATTGTTATTATGACACATATTATGTATTTATTGCATAAGATCTATGTAAATTACAGGTTTTAAAGCTACAAGACAGGAAAAACAAAATCATTATGCCAACAAAAGGTAGAGACTCACACCAACTAAAAACTTATGCAACACATGCTTGCATAAACATCATGAAAGCTCAACACTACCTGTGTTTCTGTCCACCTTTCCCCTTGTTTTCATCTTCTCTTCGTATTCTCTCCATGGCACCATGAAATCCCGCTTTTGAGTTTCCTTTTCATCTTCCCATCCTGCTTTACCACAAGCCACCCATTTCGCTACTCTCAGCAATTCAGTGTTTTACCATCGCCCACTCCTTCTTCCATCCATGCATCCTTCCACCCATGCATTAAGGCACCTGTCTAACCATCCGTCCCTCAAGCCATCCATTTATGGGCACACATGATAAATGTTTAGACCTTGTTTGGGGAAAACATCCCATCTAAAGGACACTGCCATAGACAGATCATTTATCAAACCCTGTCGCTCCAATACCCAACCATACTGAACACACACTCTTTCACACACACAGCAGATCCAACGCTGTCATGGTTGAAAGTCATCATCATTAAGTTCTGCTGTCAAAATACATTACAGTTGGTTTGAATCCTTTGCATTACCTCAAAAACATTTTGTGGAGACATACTTGAAGTCTCACAAATATTATCAAATTGATGTGCTTCTGTTAGATAAAAATAAAATAAGTATACATCTGTACAGTGTGTAAAGGAATTTAAAACAATAAATGAAATGAAACAATAAGGAGAACTGATTGCTCCTAGTTTGCTTTATCTTTTAAACGCCTTTGTGGGAAAAAAAGCAAAGCAGTTGTATGAGGTAGAGTGCTCTCTTCGTAAATCTGTTTCTCAGGTTTAGGTTGGAATATTTAATTATGTTCTATTTCCAGAGCTTGTTATGTCTCACTCTGTAAGGATGAATGAAAATTACTTGGACCACTGCCCTCCTCTCTCCCTCTATCGATTTTGATATCTCCATGTCAGCTCTCGGGCTGTCAAACACACACCTCTATCTGCTCTGAGTTATAGAACAAACAAACTCATTGTCCTGACCTCATCTTTGGGGTGTGTGTTTCACAAGTTATATAATAAATCTATCTTTCACCAAATGAAACATTGACACAAAAAAATAAAAGGCATAGGATTCCTTGAAAGAATACATATTGCCCACCCTCTTTAATGCCATAGTTTTAGCCTAAGTTCATCTTATCTTAATAAGTGATGAGAGTTGTAGCCATTTTGGTCAAACCTCAAAAATAACAGTATTCACAATATCATGTAATATAGTGGGATGTCATTGTAACGTCCTGCAAATGACTTTCAGCTTTTACCACATCAAATTTTAGTTCATCACAATTAATCCTGACTGAATTGTAGGCATTTTTGAGTTTTCTAAGGTAAGTTGACTGGGATGACCATCTTGAATCAGGTAGACTCCAAAACTTAATCAGTTGCAGAGGAACATCCAGTGAGTATTTTCCGTAAGTTTCATAAAAATCAATTCAGTGCTTCATGAGACATTTTGCCAAAATTTAACATCACAGTGACAGCCATAACATTTCATACAAACGTATTGTAATTTTAAAAGCTGCATACAGTTAGGTTAATTGCCATGTAATTGCAAAGTTTTGTGTAAAATTCTGTCTCCTTTCTATGTAAATAATCTGTATTTTGTGAATCGATTTACAGTATAAAATATCAGTCTGTACATTGTGTCTCATTTTGAGTTTTATTGACTTAAATTCAATATAAGTTGTAACATTTTATGATGGTTCTGTTAAAAATTGTAAACTTTTCGATTCACACAATACAAAGGAAACACATGCAGGTCAAAAATTCAAACATAACCCACGCTTTTTCAGAGTCTCTACATCAGAGAAGGATAAATTAGGTGAATTCTGATTTCAGGTTTAAATTTCAAGACATGTTGCTGCTTTACATTCTTGACTCTCTGATACAACAGCATAAACCAGAGTTAATGTAGAGTCACCTCCGTCCCCGTGTTGTTGAAATTACCACATGCTTTATAAGGGTGTAAAAGGTCCAGTTCAGGGTTTTTGATTGGGTGGTGGGGGTTGGCTCCCTTTTACAGTAATTGCTGCTATGGCGATCAGGTTTTCAAAGAGAGAAATACTGTTTGAGAAATTACCCCTGGACCTAACATTTGTGTGTGTGTTGTCAAATGGGTGGAAAGTGCTGGGGAAAAATGGGAGCTGTCAGTCAGCCTAATGAGACCAACCTTCTCTGTGCACACACACACACACACACACACACACAGAGCGCCATTGGGCCAGTGGAAGTGCCATATAATTGGGTTTCCTTTCCAGGACAACAGACATGCTCACTGGATTAGATCTGACCATCGACGCCAATTCCCTCCATGTCTCCCTTTCTGAGCTTTTCCTTCTCTTTGCATCCTGACTGTCTCTTTTTTGCATCCTTTTTTTCACCAGCTTTTTTTCCCCCATCCCCCTAAATCTATTTTTACATTTGTTTTTTTTTGTTTGTTTTTTTTTGTGTACCTATCAGTTTGTCTTACTGGCTTTTCCACCACAGACTCTTCCATTCCTACTGACAGGATTATATGGATTCTAGATATACAGGTGCTGGTCATAAAATTAGAATATCATGAAAAAGTAGATTGATTTCAGTAATTCCATTTAAAAAGTGAAACTTGTATATTATATTCATACATTACATACAAACTCATATATTTCAAATGTTTATTTCGTTTAATTTTGATGATT